>NW_021680408.1:997726-1029722 GCF_001412515.2 Diachasma alloeum | reverse complement strand
GCCAAAAAATCTTGCCGTACTTTTGGACATTTGTACCAACACCTACTCGTCACTAAACACCAATAAAATTCAGAAAAACGTTTGTACCATTTTTCTGAATAATTTACGACTGTTTTTGAAGCTCTGAATGGTTTGTACTTGGTCTCATTATCATGTACAGTAAATTGTTCCGTTTGTACTGCGATGGGAGTGGAAGTACGGAAGTGGAAACTTTTGTACCCACATCAAAACTTCACGAACTACACATGGAATCCATTACGATGATTTTACGGTTGATAAAAATGGAATCAGGTGATTTGATGAGAATAATAATAATAATAATAATAATAATAATAATAATAATAATGAATAATTTTCGTTGGTACAAACGAGTACTAACGATTTAGAAGTTATCTGTATGTTTTCCTGACGTCCTTCATACATTTAAGATTTTAGAAGCGGGTAAAGTATTGAAGGGGTTGATAAATGAAATGGAAAAATATAGTACATACAAGTACTATCCATGCTGAATCCTTGCTCATGAAAATTTTTTCCGTACCTTCATTTCTGACGCTGCACGATTTTTCCCGCACCTCTTACGTCTAGCGGTGCGGGGTACAAATGAAAATGAATGTAGTACATTCAGGTACTCACTGAGTACAATCGATACTATAAGAAAGACCATCGATTTATAAAACTTCGACTCCAAGTTCACACAGCTTGGGGTATTACGTCAAGAAAATGTTGTCAGCGTTGAGTAATGCCTTATTCTTTGACACGTTTGATGTTTTCCATGGAGAAATTGTCTACGAAATTGTCAAGTATTAAAAATGACCGAAAATCGCCATTATTCATCCAATTATCCCTCAAATAAGTGAATTTAATTAAATATTATTATTATTATCATTATTATTATTGATGACGTTGTCCATTTCCATGGTTAACAATAAGAGGAATAATTAATGGGATGTTGGAAGAGTTCAGCAGAACTAATTTATTGTCAAATCGCGACGTTTCGCTGCAAATCGCAACTTCTTCAGGCTCTTGACAGGTTTAGTACGTAGTCACTATAAACTGTAATAAAATGTGCGTGGGGCAACGACAACATATTAATTGATTAAAAATTGCAAAATACTCTAACAATATAACATCGGGGTCTGCAGCAACACCTGTCATTAATCACAGCCATGAAATATGCAATGAATTAGTATTGCTGAACTCTTCCAACATCCCATTAATTATTCCTCTTATTATCATTATTATTTATTACTGCTTTTAGGATACATAGCCCCATTGTTGCGGGGGGGTTAATTTAAAAGAACATAGTAGTTTGTAACACTAGTTCCAGAAGAGTAAATAATAATAATTGTGCCAACAAGTTACAAATTTGTGAATATTAATAACGCAAAGAAATATCTGGGTGTAAGGCAAGAGATCTTAGCATAATTTACATGCAGAAGCTGATTGACTTTTGGAGTGATCTGCGGGAGGCATTTAGTACATCAATTCAATTAAATATTAGTAAATGGTGGAGGTTAGACTCATTACATGTTCTATTATTCATGTTCAGCATGAAAATCTCCAGCATCGTTGCACATGTGAAAAAATGTACTAGAAAAACCTAGCGAATTCGCTAGACAATTCTATTGGATTTCTGTCAACTTTCTATCAGTTTTCGTTACGAATTTTTCAGTGCGTGTTTTTTTTGCCTGCCGATTTGTCATGGCTCTGCGTAATAATGAGTTCAATAATCAAATCAGTAGCGAAGCGGTAAACCGGGTTAAATCGATTTTGACTTTTGACGAGTTTTTGATGAATATCTCGGAATCTAAGAGAGATAGAACATTTTTCCCACGACCTTATTTATAACCCCCAATTGGCTCTACAAAAAAGATAATGACAAAAATTTTTCTATCTCTCTTAGATTCTGAGATATTCGTCAAAAACTGACCAGTAGTGAAAATCGACTTAACCCGGTTTACCGCTTCGCTACTGAAATGTTCTTACTTGATCTCCTTGAGGACGTAATCGGGAAAGCCAGCCTCATCGAAAGTGAAGACAGGATTAGGAATATTCCTCCCCCTGAGCGTGATCTCCTTGTCGCTCCTGTACTGCTCGATGATCCTGGGATCTCGATGGATGACGGAATCACATGGAATATAAAAGTCCTTCTTGAAGGGTTCCAACCTCCCCATGTCCCACCTGGGCTTCCTCAGGCTGGCCCCAGGTTGGCTTCTGCCCCCCCGATTGCCTCCCCCACGATCCCTGACGCCCCCGCCCCCCCAGCCACGTCTGTCACGAGGGGATCGACTCCTGGTGCGACTCCTGGATCTCCTGCGACGTTCACGCTCTCTGCTCCGACTTCGCCCCAACGCAAAATATATTCACAAGATATTAGTCATTCTCGGGATTCTCTCGGCGAAATCGTTGTGATAATTAGATTGGAGTAACCCGATTTACCCCGGTGGTTAAAAGAAGAAAGGATTTTTGTATTGAACGAGGGGAGAAGCGACGCGCAGACCCTGCGGACGCTCCAAAACGCACAGAGAACATTATCCAAGGACTCACCTTCTGTATCTGCCCATTTTGTACAAGTCTATTGCACTGGCTATTTAATGTAATTATCGGTTTATTGCTGCGATTCACAGGAAATTTATTCTGACGTTTTTACACTGGAATTTTGGTTGGTAAATGAGGAGGAAACGGGAATGGACAGAAGTAGGCTCAAGTAGGCTCTAGGCTGAGTCAAGTCTGACTGCCGGAGATGATGCACAGCGCGGCGCCACCATCTTTAACGTCGTAATGGTGAGTTTTCAATGATTGATGGGCGACGTGTTGTAAAAGGCGGTTCACTGTTCAAAATTTTTGACTGACATTTCCAGTTGTTGGAAATTTCTATCACACGTCAGTTCCACTGACATTTCACGGAATTTCGACATTGAAAATTCAGAATTTCAGGGAAAAGTCAATGAAAACTGTAAATTTCAGCCAAAGTATACTGAGAGAAAAACGACAAAGTTCCCAAACAAGTCTTCACGCACGAAAAAATCCTATTTTACTAAAGATGAAAGAAACGTGAAGTTGTTTTATATCGAAATATCTCGAAACTACCTGACCGCTAATCCTTAATTCTGATTGGTCAATATGTGCCACGAAGTTATTCACAAAAAAAACACGCGGCATTTTCAAATTCTTCAGTTACATAATTTCAAATTCTTCAGAGGTAAATTTTTTTTTCACGTCATATATATATATATAATATATATATTTCACATGTATTTATATTATCGGTGAAATTAATAAATTCTGTCCTTTTATGGAGACCGATTATTTTAAAAAATTGAAGATAATTAATTGAAAATGAAAAATTCTTTATAGATTCTTCTATTCTACTTCGCTATTCACTTCAATCATTAGTCAAATTCTCTTTGATTTATTATCAATATTTATAAGGTATTCATGAGAAAATGAAATTCAATGAATTCCATCTCTTCATTTCAACAAATGAATAGATCAGCGCGCGCAGAGATCTTGTTAATAGAAAAACCTATCGCATTCGTTAGAAAATTCTGTTGAATTTCTATTAAGGGGAAACGGATTCTTTTTTGGCAATTTTCAACTATCGATTTTGTTGTACCAAACAAGACTACTTGACAACGTGCTTGTTTTTCTTTCAGTGTAGTTCCTGATAATTGATAGAAATCAGTAAAAATTCAATGAATATGTTCTTGAGTTTTTAATTAATTGAAAACAGACATCGGCGGAATCATAAATTTTGAATGAAGTTAAAATTTGAATAAACAATTCTTAATATTTTTCAACAATTTTCAAATTATTAAATTGATCATCAATTAAATATTCAAATTCCGAATTATTTAATCAATTAATAATCGAGTTAGGAAGATTGACGAGTATTTGGCTAATCACAAATGATAAATTAGTCGTAAAATCGCTGAAAGTGCCCCAAACTCATAATATTTAATTTCAGGTAATTAACATGGGACAAAGTGCCCGAAAATCTAGTGACGCTCAAATGAAAAGGTGTGTAGAATTCATGTTATCATCTATTACAAGAATAATTGGAATCAAAATTTATTATGAATGAATTTTTTAATTTTATTTATCATGAAAAAGAACAGGGGTTTAATGATTACTGAGGCTCGTTGATTAGCTTCGTGGGGCTGAACTGTTCCCGGGAGCCACTGACATCTCACCACCTTGGGTATTATCACGCAGGGGACACTGAAAAATTAAGGATTACTATTAGTTCTGCGATTGAATCGGTGGGGATGAGAAGAATGTGAGGTTGATGGCTCACTTTGACTTGAATCTGATGCTTGAAAATTGCAGCACGAAGGAGGAGCATCTTGGTTCTTCTCTGGTACTCTTTCCCTATGCTTATTGACTTCTCGAAGGTTGTGCTACGTTGATCGACATCTTTGGCGTATAAAATCTGAAATTAGAAAATTAATCCATTCATTCATTTGTTCATTAATTCATTCATTCAATACATTAACGTTAAGGGAGGTGGGGTCATACCGCTTTTTTAAGTATCACAAGTAAATTTCGGCAAATTTTTCTGAACTTCTTCTTTATGTTTAAAAAATTTTCATTTTTCAATAATGTTAATTGTTTATTCAACAGAAGGAATTGAATAATTTTCAATTCCATACGATCGATTTTGTGAAGAGTTGTGTGAAATACACGAAAAAAAATCATTGAAAAATATTGAAAATTATAGGACTAGGTAGGTTTTTACGAGTCGAAAAAAAACGAATGACTATTTTCGGTAAGAATAGCAAAAAAATTACTTCGGATTCATCTTTTTAATCTCTTTAAGAGGGGGGGGGGGTCACACCACTTTTTTCAAGTACTAGAAGCATTTGTTGAAAAATATCGGGAATTTTTCTTCATTTTCTTCTTTTGAATAAAAAAAAACAAAATAGTGGCCATGAAACATCATGAAAACTTCATTTTTCAATAACATTACTTTTTTTATTTATTTTTGGACCGTGATCTGTATTTTTTTTACTTTGGTAATTTGAAATATTCTCCAATTGCCATTCAGTTTTACATAGCGCTAGAGTCTCCAAAAAATTTGAATGTACAATCAAAAAACGTTGAAAAAAATTGAAAGTTTTCAGAGTATTTTCAAATAATATTGGGAAATAAAACCAATAGGGAGGAAATTGCAATTGTGATACTCCTGTAGAAATTCTTGGGCATTAATTTTCCAAGTTTTTTCGCGGTATTTTCATTTATTTCTACTAATAAAATCTTTAAAAAAAATAAAAGAAATCGTGGCCCTAAATTCTCATAGAAGTCCGATAGAAATTCAATAGAATGCAATTTTCTATCAAGGATATCTAAGTATCTTTTACATAATTAATTTTGTCAATTAAATTGCCCAAGAAAAATTTGAAAAAAAACTATGAATATTCAGCGTCATTAAATTTACATTTTCCACAGAAATGTCCAGAATTATTATTTTATTAAAGATTCATTGTTTATAAATAAATAACTAAAATTGTTTAAAAATTCGGAAACCTTATTCTTTTAGGCGTGAAATCGAGTTCTGGTAAAATTCTGTACACGAATAAATTTGTTACGATTTTGAACAAATGACATTTATGGTGAAAAATTGAATGTTTATAAATTACTTATAAAAAATGCTCGTAATTTTCAAAAATTGTAATTTTTAAATTATTTCATCTTCCTCCCAAAGTAACCTTTCTAATTTTCTTTCCAGATTAAAAAAATTTTTCCTAACGGTTCAATATCGAGACTCAAATTGAGACGAGCAAAGTTTAAACAATAAAATCATTGTAAAATGTCCGGAACCTTAACGTCAAATGGGCTCAAATGAAAGCTCTGATGTTCGATTACAAAAGTAGAAAAGCATTTCACTGGAGAAAAAATACCCAAAAATCTTTGATACCTTAAATTTTTCCCTGCACGACAACAACACGAAAAACAAAATCCCGTTCCAAAGAGCAACTTCCTCACCTTATTATGAGAATCAATTCGTGCCTGGATCTGTCCATCAAGTATCAGCTGCATGAGTTCATCCTCGAGAGCGGGGACACTCCTATTAAAAGCCACAGCCATTCTCCTCATATCAGCGCTGAGATAAGGACTGAAGTACTGAATGAGCGCCCTATTACGAATCTGAGTGTACAAAGAGTTCACATGTGGAGCAATATACATGTCCAGTAGAATATTATCCTTGATCTCATCAAGAAGCTTTAGGCACGAGGCGTACTTTGACTCGTAGAATTTGAAGATGATGTCCCTGAGCTGTGGCTCGAGCTCCAAAAACAGTTTGAACGAGCTGCTGAAGATGACCTGCTTCTGCAGCTCGTGCCTGTCGAATGTGGCAAGGGCACAGAGACCCCCATAAAGTGCGACATTACCAGGGGACAGTAGCTCTGGGCAGTCGCAGTGATCCAAGGAGGCTTGGAGAAAGTGTTTAGCAGCCATTTTAAATTTCTTCATGGCAAGACCAGCTAGGCCAGCAGCTACTTTGAGCTTCGTCACGATCGACTGATTGTTGTCCTTACTGTGAACCTCAGGAAAGTCAGGGGCATTCTCAGCCTTAGCAACGTAAGTGAGAACATGCGTCCAATTCTGAAGGTAAACAGATACTTTAATGACATTCAGACACATGTTGACCACGTGTTTTCCACTTGTGCAGTAGTCTCGAGCCCTTGAGTAACACTTGAGGGCGTTAGCTAGGTCTCCACAGTCAAGGTAGTGGTCCCCGAGGTCGTCGTGACCCCTTCTGATGCTCTCCTTGATGGAATTGCTACGGTAATTCTTCAGGTCTGTGTCGAACTTCTCGAGTTTGAGGGCTGCTTTCTTCGATTTTGACTCCACCCACATCTGATTGAGCACTGGCGTGTCCTGGGCTGAGGTGGACTGGGCTGCTACGTCGGGGAGGCCTGGGGTGTTCAAGGCGTGGAGGAGCTTCTTGTGGAGAACTTGGTACAGGGAGACGTTGTACGTAGTGAGGACGTGGGTGATTGCCATCTTCAGGGCCTCTATTCGCAGGCTGGGACAGTGATCGGCAATGTAGATAAGGCGGTAGAGCTTTGCCAGCCCTGTGTAGCTGTTCGCGTATACCTCGAGGTCCTGGTTGATTCATTCATTGGGACATTAAAGTTTTAGCGTACGTCAGGTGTCCAACATGCAGGACAAAATTTAATGGAATGATCTGACGCTAGAGAAAGCAATTCTATTTGAAGGTTATTTGGTTTTTTGCGTTGGTTGTGCAGATGATTATGTAACTTTACCGTGTCTTTTTGTTAAGGATATCTGAGTATAATTTACAGTTTGGTACAGGCCACACTATAGATTCAACCATTTTCAATTATCAAATTTGTGAAGAGAATTGCGTGAGAAAAAGTTGAAAAAAATCGTGAATATTTAGCATCTGAAGTAGCTCTACCCTACGGCCGGGCTACGCTGTACTTTTGGATATTTTAAGTTTTTAAATTTTTCAACTAAATTGCATGGAAAAACTTTGAAAAAATTCATACCCAATCAGTATTATCTAAATTAAATTTCGCAAAATATTGATATTTTTCAAACATTTCCCTTTTATAAATAAATAATAAAACTTGTTGGCAAAATGGATTATTTTTTATGAGGTGTCAAATTCTTGATTTTTTCACATCTAATGAAAAAAAATTCAGTTTTTAATCTTTGATTACAATGGAAATGTCGATTTTCACATAAGACTGGGTTAAATCTTGATTTTTTAACATTTCGTCTTTGAAAAACCAAAACGATAATTAAATTGAGAAAAAAATTAGAATTTCGAATCTAATCGAGTTTTCTGCAATTTTTTGCAGTTTTCAATAATCTTTGAATTTACCGTAAGAGTAGAGCTACTTTAAATAACATTTTGTACAGAATTATTATGTTTTTAAACATTCGTTGTTTATGAGTAAATAATTGAAATTGTTTGAACTCCAACATTATTTTTCATTATTAAACATTATTTGTTTAGGCAAATGAAATTGGTTTTGGTAACATTTATTTACAGAAAAGGCTCGGAATTTTTAAAAATTGCAATTTTTTAATTGTTTTATCAATCTTCCTCCAAAAACAAACTTTCTAATTTTTTTCAGATTTTTGAAATGTTTTCTACTATCGATATTCGTTCAATATCGAGATCGAATTCAGAGCTGCAAAGTTAAAATAATAAAATCATTACAAAATGTCCGGAAACAGGGTCAGATGGGGTTCAAATGAAAGCTCGGATGATAAACTACAAAAGTAGAAAAGCATTTCAATGAAGAAAAAATAGCGAAAGTACTTGGAAATCCTGAAAGTATATTTAGTTGAAAAAACAGAGATCGGTATAGTCGTAAATTTTAAGTAAAGTTAAATTTGGAATTATTCAATTGATTAATATTAATCAACATTTTTTTAATTATCAAGATAATCATCAGTTAAATATTCCAATTTTGAATTACTTTAACAAATAACAATTGCCAATTCCAATTATCAATTATTTAATTTATAGTCAATTGAAAATTTATATTATCAATTATTTTATCATCTTTAACCAAAATAAGTAAACTTTAATTATTTTAAGGTGCAACTTCTCCTAATATTAATAATCTAATGATTAATGCTGATCCCTGAGAAAAAATCAATAATTTTTTTTATAAAAATCTCAACAGAATAAGTTATACGGAAAAATCCACATTCATAACTTTCTCTCACATCCGCATTTCACGATTTACATATGGAATTGTAAAAAAATGTAATGTAATAACCCAATTACATATTGTGTAGCCTGAATTCCACATTGTGTGATTCAAACATGTAATTTTTAATTTATTGTTCGCAAATCGACAGAATATTCATCTAATTCCTAACTGTTTCAATCAAAATCAAGTGTCTTTCTGTCGGAAAAGCATCCAAATTGGCTTCTAAAAGTTGATACTTCCCATTCACATTTAACGGAAAAAAAACGAATAATCCGATACCGATGGATGAGTGCTCTTAACCATCCGAAAACTAGTGCCCCCACGGTATGTCATGCAATTAGAATGTGGCAATTACAATTTTTGTAGACAAGATCTAAATCCAAAACCCAAGTGTCTCAAAAATTAAACCAACTCCATAGTGTGCTAGCTCATTTAATTAAGAAAATGTCATGTCAGTGTTAAAGAATGCCCTTGATTTCTAAATACTGATAATAGAAAAATTGTTTACGAGTGTTGGATTTTCGACGATGTAAGGCTCCTCCTCGGTGTTGTCGTTGTCCTCCGGTGGTGCATCCACCTGCATTGGCTCAACTGCATTCTGCTGAGCGAAAGCAAACATGTTTGAAGACCTCGTGGCGCCGTTGAGGTAAGTTTGTGGATTATTTTTTACTGTTAATGGATTCTTCGGGGGAGGAATCCAATGGGGAACCGGCCGGCTACGATCCCTGGGAGATCACATCAGACCTGTCAAAACTAACCTCTTCAGTCTGCACGAGTGTTTTTGTGCCAAATTTTTTTGGACATTTTGGAGTTTTTACCTCGTGAATCATGCCTCAGGGAGTATTAGTCTCTGATGTTGAGGCTGGATATTTTCGGAGACACCTCGATAGTCCTAGTGGTTGTTGTGGAGAGTATCTCGAGGTGATTTTGTCTCTCGAGATGATAATGACTGGATCCCAACTGATCCCAACGGTTGTAGTCGGTAATGGGAAATTGTGATGTTATCAACAGGTAATTGGAGGGCTCGGTTGGGCTGGAGGGGCCGTTCTGCGGGAGAATTTCGAATGTGATCCTTATTTTTTGTGTGAAGTAGACTTTTGTAGTCATCAATGCTGTACCGTCAATGTCTCAGTTTATTTATCCACTTCATTTTTCTCTGTTTTATAAACATGCAAATCGACTTCTGGTGACGAAAATTCGGTACTCGAAATTAAGACTCATGATGGTCAGAATAAGGATCATGAAGGTCAAAATGAGTGTCATGATTAAGGTTAGATTAAGGGTCTAAATAAGGGTAACAAGGGTCAGAATAAGGATCACGAAGGTCAAAATGAGGGTCATGATTAAGGTGGGATGAAGGGTCTAAATAAGGGGAACAAGGGTTAAATTAAGGGTTGCAAGGGTTACATTAAGGGTCACGTGAGTCAGATTAAGGGTCATAAGGGTCATGATAGTGAGAATAAGGATCATGAAGGTCAAAATGAGTGTCATGATTAAGGTCAGATTAAGGGTCTAAATAAGGGTAACAAGGGTCAGAATAAGGATCACGAAGGTCAAAATGAGGGTCATGATTAAGGTGGGATGAAGGGTCTAAATAAGGGGAACAAGGGTTAGATTAAGGGTTGCAAGGGTTACATTAAGGGTCACGTGAGTCAGATTAAGGGTCATAAGGGTCAGAATAAGGGTCATGATAGTGAGAATAAGGATCACGAAGGTCAAAATGAGGGTCATGATTAAGGTGGGATGAAGGGTCTAAATGAGGGTAACAAGGGTTAGATTAAGGGTTGCAAGGGTTAAATTAAGGGTCACGTGAGTCAGATTAAGGTTCATAAGGGTCAGATTACGAGCCATATAGCAACAGAAATTCTTTGCGAAATATCCATTCCGCTCTACTTTCGATCAAATTCTCCGGAATTCTTCGTTTCCCTTTCTATTTCATTACGAATCACATGTAATATTCTAGGAATCAGCTGAATTCTCGCTAATTTCCTATGGAAATTTGTTCCCATGAGGGCCGCAAGCATGAATATATAAAATTATTTCAATTTTGTTTTTATCACAAACTTTTTCATTTCACTAGAGTTTTTTGTCCACCGTGAAAAGTGGGACTGATCACAGACATTTATATAAATTCATGTAATTATCAGTGGAGTCATTGAAAATATGAAAATTAAAGCCTAGTTAGTAGTAGCCTCGAACTTTATCTTGGCGGGCATTCACTGGGTTGGACGCAAGGGCCATTGTGCGTCAATCTGATCAATCCCTCGTTGCAGTAGCAGCGTTGTCGACACACCTAGAATCATTGAATATTGTCCATTCACCAAACACGCACGGAAAGAAATATTCACTAAAAATGACGTATCTTTTCCGTAATTTCGGAGCGAAATGTGGTTGTAAGAAATTTTACGGAACTGTCACGGAATTTTTCCGGAGCGTTCCGTAATTTTTATCTGAATCTCCTGTGAAAAACTACGATACCGTCACTTGAAGTAGCTCTACCCTTACGGTAAATTCAAAGATTATTGAAAATTGCAAAAAATTGCAGAAAACTCGCTTAGATTCGGAATTCTAATTTTTTTCCCAATTTAATTATCGTTTTGGTTTTTCAAAGAAGAAATGTTTAAAAATCAGGATTTAACCCAGTGTCTTATGTGAAAATCAACATTTCCATTGTAATCAAAGATGAAAATCTGAATTTTTTTTTCATTAGAGATGAAAAAATCAAGAATTTTTTTGACACCTCATAAAAAATAATCCACCGCACGGAGAGAAATATTCAATAAAAATGACGTATCTTTTCCGTAATTTCGGAGCGAAATGTGGTTGTAAGAAATTTTACGGAACTGTCACGGAATTTTTCCGGAGCGTTCCGTAATTTTTATCTGAATCTCCTGTGAAAAACTACGATACCGTCACTTGAAGTAGCTCTACCCTTACGGTAAATTCAAAGATTATTGAAAATTGCAAAAAATTGCAGAAAACTCGCTTAGATTCGGAATTCTAATTTTTTTCCCAATTTAATTATCGTTTTGGTTTTTCAAAGAAGAAATGTTTAAAAATCAGGATTTAACCCAGTGTCTTATGTGAAAATCAACATTTCCATTGTAATCAAAGATGAAAATCTGAATTTTTTTTTCATTAGAGATGAAAAAATCAAGAATTTTTTTGACACCTCATAAAAAATAATCCACCGCACGGAGAGAAATATTCAATAAAAATGACGTATCTTTTCCGTAATTTCGGAGCGAAATGTGGTTGTAGGAAATTTTACGGAACTGTCACGGAATTTTTCCGGAGCGTTTCGCAATTGTTATCTGAATCTCCTGTGAAAAATTACAATACCGTCACTCAAATTTTCTGAATCGATTCCGTAATCGGTGAGTGAATTGTGAGTTCCGTAATTTTTACTGAACGTTTCTCTCCGTGTGCTTTGCCAAAAAGGTAATTAAATGTCTAATAAGAAACATTTCATACTGCCGTGCAGCCCTCGATTACGGGTTCGGGACAAGTGGGAAAACAGCTGCCGCAAGGGTTGAAGAATTCACCCGGAGGACACTCCTGAGCACTTATGCCTGTTGAACACAAGAAAAAAAACATTACTTGACCGTCGTCCGGAGAAAATAGTTGAAGAAAAATAATTACTGGTTGTAGATTGTAATTATTCCAGTACTAGTACTACAATTTTTCTACAGAATTTCTCTCGGTGTAATACTAAATCGCGCAATATGTTTTAGAGATACTACACTGAGAGAAAAACAAACACGTTGTCAAACAAGTCTTGTTTGGGCCAACAAAATCGCTAGTTGAAAATTGTCAAAAAAGAATTTGTTTCGTTCGAATTTGAAAGTCTCAAACATGAATAATTGTTCTGCTTTCGACAGCAACGAAATTTGTGGCTCAAGAGGCGGATAATTCACACCAGACGGTGCCTTTTCAGGATGAAAATGTCTCATATAGAGGAAAATTTATCAACAAATATTTCATCCCTAAGTTACAAGATTGCTATCATATCATTATTATTGTTTCATTTAAGGGTTGATTTCTCGTCTGTGATTATTAGACAGCCGAAACGAAAAACTACTATCTCTTGGTTCGCATAAAACAAAGATTTTTCGGGAGCAAAATACGTATGGGAGTATCGAATAACGAAGGAGTAGTGCTAGAAATGACATTTCTTGCATGTACAGAGAATGCAATTTTTTTTAAACTACTAAATCTATTTTTGCAACAAAAATTCTTCATTCCGGCGCACTCTCTGCATGTTTGGCACAAAAAAAATCCTTTTTTGATAATTTTCAAAAAACTATTCTCTTGGCACAAGTAAGAGTTGTTTGAGAATTTTGTTTCATGTTCGAACGAACGAGCTCAAACTATTAAAAAAAATAACAAGTAGAAAGCCGATTTGAAGATCATTGAGGCTTCCTATCCATCCCATAAGTCGTAAAAAAATAATGGGTATTAATCGATAATAAAATTGTCAATATGAACGCAGAAAGACGGAAATGTATAGACGCATCTTTAATTTATCGGCGAGATATTTTTTCATACGATTATAGTGAAAATACGATACAATATCAATAACAATAATGCAACTTACCGGCGATACCGACAATTGCAACAGCCAGAATTAAGTAAAACCCAACGCGAAACATGTTCGATGTCTTTGCAAAGTTCCACTGTGATGCCGCCAGCTAGTAGAAACCGATTTTATAATCAGTCAGAAAAATCACGAAAGCGTGATCCGTCACCTCCAACCATCAATGTATTCTAAACTGTAGAAGGGGAAGGAAAAATACTGGCAATAGCATATTTATTTCCACTTTTGCCTTTCCTCAAATTCTCAACATCTAAAAATAACAAGCAACAAAGAGAATAATCAGGAATATTTGTGGATCAAATATTTGGGAACCGTCTGTTACAGCAACTGCTCCCCGCACTCTTTTCCGTATTCATAATATTATTGGTTACTCCTTTATTGATGGACATTATTTAATGCCTCTTATCTCTTTGAAATAATGAGGAGTACGTATTGTGATTTTGCTTGACCATAATATACGTGAAAAGCCTAGCGCATTCACTTGAAAATTCTATTGGATTTCTATTGGACTTCTCTTGAGAATTCTATCACCGTTGATGGACCAATTAAAATGGTGCGAATAAACTCCAGTTTAGAAGTTGAGTGTAACGAGGAAAAATAAATTAAAAAGCCCAAAAAAAAAGATTCATTGTTGATAGTTTTTCCCATAAATTCTAACTTTGATGAATGTAAGAAATTGATCCCTCAAATTCTTTTTTCAATTATATTTTTAAACAATAGTCTCTCGTTTGTCTAGGGTGTTTTGACATAACACTTCATTTACACGTATGAAAAAATCCTATAGGATTTCCTGTAGGATTTCCTATAGGATACCCTATAGGATGTCCTATAGGAAATGTTCGAATTCTCCATAGGATTTCCTATAGGATTTTTCTGGTGGGATTTGTAGGATTTCCTATAGGATTTTCTATATGATTTTCTATAGGATTTTCTATAGGATTTCCTATAGAATTCACTATAGAGGTTTCTATAGAAATTAACACACAAAATTGAGACTCGAAACCAATCGGTCCCTCAAATTTTTTTTTCAATTATATTTTTAAACAATAGTCTCTCGTTTGTCTAGGGTGTTTTGACATAACACGTCATTTACACGTATGAAAAAATCCTATAGGATTTCCTGTAGGATTTCCTATAGGATACCCTATAGGATATCCTACAGGAAATCCTATGGAGAATTCGAACATTTCCTATAGGATTTTTCTGGTGGGATTTGTAGGATTTCCTATAGGATTTTCTATAGGATTTTCTATAGGATTTTCTATAGGATTTCCTATAGAATTCACTATAGAGGTTTCTATAGAAATTAACACACAAAATTGAGACTCGAAACCAATCGGTCCCTCAAATTTTTTTTTCAATTATATTTTTAAACAATAGTCTCTCGTTTGTCTAGGGTGTTTTGACATAACACTTAATTTACACGTATGAAAAAATCCTATAGAATTTCCTATAGGATTTCCTTTAGGATGTCCTAAAGTATAGGGGACCCTATAGGATGTCCTATAGAAAATCCTATGGAGAATTCGAACATTTCCTATAGGATTTTTCTGGTGGAATTTCTAGGATTTCCTATAGGATTTTCTATAGGATTTCCTATAGAATTCACTATAGAAATTTCTATAGTGAATTCTATAGGAAATCCTATGGAGAATTCGAACATTTCCTATAGGATTTTTCTGGTGGAATTTCTAGGATTTCCTATAGAATTCACTATAGAAATTTCTATAGTGAATTCTATAGGAAATCCTATGGAGAATTCGAACATTTCCTATAGGATTTTTCTGGTGGAATTTCTAGGATTTCCTATAGAATTCACTATAGAAATTTCTATAGTGAATTCTATAGGAAATCCTATGGAGAATTCGAACATTTCCTATAGGATTTTTCTGGTGGAATTTCTAGGATTTCCTATAGGATTTTCTATAGGATTTCCTATAGAATTCACTATAGGAATTTCTATAGAAAAGAACACACAAAATTGAGACTCGAAACCAATCGGTCACAAGAGTCAGGATTAGGGTCATACATCTGATAGGAAATTCTATAGGGAATCCTATAGGAAATCCTATAGGAAATCCTGTGGGAAATCCGATAGGAAATCCTATCAAAAAAATTCTATAGGAAATCCTGTGGGAAATCCGATAGGAAATCCTATCAGAAAAATCCTATAGGAAATGTTCGAATTCTCCGTAGAATTTCCTATAGGAAATCCTATAGCATTTTTTCATACGTGTTTGGGCACGCTAAAACGTAAATTATTTATTACAAAAGTTTGACACTGATGATAGTTTGTACATTAGGTACAGAATTTTTATTTATTATTTTTAATTTTTCCAGATGTTTCAAAATTTTAATCATTTTCCTAAACTCGGAAAGTTAATTTTCGAGTTTGCGTTTCGAGTTCACACTGCTTGTTTTTTGGAATAATCAATTCACATTATCATCGGGGTAGCAACAGAAATTCTTTGCGAAATATCCATTTCGCTCTACTTTTCGCCAAATTATTCGAAACTATTCTCAATGTTTCGTTCCCTCTTTATTCTTGTATCAATGATATGTTATGTTCCAGAAATAAGGTGAATTCTCTCTAATTTCCCATGGGAATTTGGCCCCATGAGAGTCTCAAACATGAATAAATAAAATTACTACAATTTTTTTTCGATTACAAACTTTTTAATTTCCATACAGTTTTTTTTCATCAAGAAAAGTGAAAACGTTCATAAATATTCATATAAATTCATGTCATTATCAGTGGAGTCACTGAAAGTATGAAAATCACTACATCGTTAGTAATAGTCTCGAACATTATCGTGGCGGGCATTCACTGGGGCTGACGCAAGGGCCACCACCTGTCAACCTGATTAATCCCTCGTTGCAGTAGCACCCTTGGTAACACACCTAGAATCATCGAATATTTTTCATTCACAAGCCTGCTATGACGAAAAGATAATTAAATGTCTAATGAGGAGCATTTCATACTGCCGCGCAGGCCTCGATTACGGGTCGGGCACAAGTGGGTACACAGCTGCCACAAGAGTTAAAAAATTCACCCGGAGGGCACTCCTGAGCACTTATGCCTGTGGAATATAAAAAAAAAAAAATTAGTTGACAAATGTGGGGAAAAACAGTTGAATGAAAATTACTGAATAATTCAAGCAATTCTGGAGTACAATTGCGTCCTGAGTCTTTTCGACTCGAGGGGCTGGTCACTAGAGATGCAAAATGACCGTCATTTTTTAGATCGCGTCATATGACCAAAAAATGACGGTCTTGTGACGGTCATGTGACGCACAAATTTTCCAACTACATTACATTTAAATTACATTTAAATAATATAAAACAAAACAAAAATATTATACTAATACTACGTGGCCCAATATTTTGTAGAGCTCTAGGGTGAACCAACCAGTGCTCGAACGTACAAGCTCAGACTAGTTTTGACGTACATTAAAAAATATAACAAAGTAGAAAGTCGATTGGGAGATCATCGAGACTTCCTTTCCATCCCGTAGGTCATGAAAAGAAAATAATGGATATTAATCGACGATAAAATTGACAATATGATTTCAAAAAGGGGGAACTACACGGATAGAAGGATTCAGTTGCTGTTACCGAGGTTTTATAACTATTCCCACGATTCGTTATCCATTAACTCAGTAGCGAAGTGGTCAAACGGTTCAAGTCAATTTAGTCTTTAGTTGAGTTTTCCAGAAATATTTCCGAATTTAAGGGAGATAGCGGAATTTTCATAAGAACATTGTCTGGTGAGGAACTAGGAGGGTGGATGTGGGAGAAAATGTGGAGGGAGATGCTGGAAAATTAATTGTTGAGACGGATTATAAAAATCGCCGTTTATTGTGGAATCGAACCACGTCAAATAAATTCTTTGTACACTCTTTGGTATTAAATTTCACTGTTGAGTGTCTTAAAATCACTGCTAATTGTCTGCAACTTTAATAACGTTGAATCACTGATAATAATCGAAATTTAAAGCGTTTGACCACTTCGCTATTGAACTGTTAACTATTAACGAATCGTGATGATAGTTAAGAATACAGCAAAAACAAATGTTTGAATTTCACACACCTTTTGTCGACATTTTTCAGACACTAAAAAACGTCTGAATAAAGCGAAAATGTGTCTGAATTTCAGACGAACAGATGCCCAAACATGTGAATTCATGTTTGAAATTCAAACAAATTTTCATTTTATTGGTCGCCATGCGAGGGAATTGCCGCAACACGTCGTTTTATTCACCTTGCCATCGACTGGTTGACCGGAAAAATTTGAGAAAAATTGAATTCGTCAATTGAAGTATCTGGAAAATGCTAGTATTTTTTTTCAGTATTGTATCCTTAATTCTGGGAGAAAAAAAATTATTTCCAACAGGTGAACAATTTTTTCCCGCGTTAAATGAAATCGCCTGTTGCGCGACGTTGCTGGGAACTAGCTAAACGCGCCCGGGAAGTGTAGAGTGGATTCGGCAACGCTGGAGCCTAAATGACACGGCGGCACCTCCCGCGAAGGTGACAAAAGTCGAATTTTCCCGTCAGGTGACCAGACTAGGGCTAGTGTCTGAAAAATGTCTACAAAAGGTTTGTGAAATACAGACTTTCGTTTTTGCTGTGAAGCCTCGTTAATACCAACTGAATCGTCCCACCTTTTTTATCACTGTAGATATATCTTGAGTTTGTCGGTACGATATTAATAAAAATAATGCAACGTGGTGTTGTGAGACAAACGAAATTTCACGTGAGAAACTTACCGGTGATGCCGACAATTGCAACAGCAAGAATCAAGTGAAATCCGACGCGAAACATGTTCGACGTCTTTACAGAGTTCCACTGGGACGCCGCCAGCTAGTAGAAACCGATTTAATAGTCAGCCAGGAAAATAACGAATACGTGATGCGTCATACTCGATTATCAGTGTAATTTTATCTGAAGAAGGGGGAGGAAAAATACCGGCAATGGCTTGTTTATTTCCGTGTTTGGCTTTCCTTAAACCCTCAACACCTGAAAATAACGAGCAACAAAGACAATAATCAGGAATATTTGTGGATCAAATATTTGGGAAGCGTCTGTTGCAGCAACTGCTCCCCTCGCTCATTTCAGAATAATAGAAAAGATAAAAAACAAGTGGGAAATTACTCCTGTATTGTATATAGTGTAGTTATTTTTGCTAGTAAATTAGCAATATGCTTCCGAATTGCTATTTTGCACATAATTTCCTTCTATCATGTATAATTCAGTAGCGAAGTGGTAAAAGGAGATAAGTCAATTTTGACGATTGACCAGTTTTCAATCAATATCTCGGAATCTAAGGGAGATGGCAAAATTTTTGTTATAACTTTTTTTGTGGAGCCGATTGAGTGCTACAATAAATGTACTTACCAAAAGTCGCTATCTCTCTTAGATTCGGAAATATTCCTCAAAAACTTAAATGGGAGATAAGTCAACTTATCTTCGTTTACCACTTCACTACTGAATTCATTGTTTATTTCATGTTATTAAATTGAATAAGATTTCCTTTTACCAGCTCCTGGTGAGAAAAAAACTACCGACGATGTTCCCACTTTTTCGCATGGAATAATATTTTTTCATTTATTAAAAAAAAACAACCTGAAAACTATTCAATGCGTGAACAGATACAAATAAATTTGATTAGCTCCAAAAATAATTTTTAACCGGAGATACTCCCTAATATTGCTTGAATTTTGAATCTGAATGGAAAAATTTTTTTTGTTCAGCGCTTGGTTTTCTGCAGGAAAACAATGGAAACCCCTTCGTCTCACCTCCTACATTTCCTCCTCGCCCGATTATCCTTAAATATTGAATTCACCGTGAATTGGAAATTTAGATTATCAATTATTTCAGTATTTTTTAATTTCGATTAGAATATTTAAACCTTGATCAGTGTAAGTCGGAAATTCTTCTATGAAGAATGGGAAGATGATGGCTGTCCCTGTTCGAAAGCAAAAATCGATTTAGTAAAAGAAAAGTTGGAAAATTCATGGCCTCGAATTTTCGTAGAAAATGTCTCAAATGATTTTGGAATTTTGAGCGCCAATGGATCCGCAGGATCCGTCAGTCCGCTGTGCCTCACGCGGCGATTGTTGACACTACGAAAATAGTGGAATTCCTCGAAAAACACTGAAGTAGATACAGTCTGTTTTAGGTGTGTCCGGTGTGTCATTTTGACACAAGATCAACATAAACTCATTCGTCCAGGACATTGCGTCAACCTTACGGAATTAATGTGATATGATCCTGTCTCTAAATCTCAGCGAGATAACAATTTTTTCACGTAATTATCTTATTATTGTTTACGTTCGTGGGAAGGGAAACTATATATTAAGCTCGCTTCTCTGCTTGTTATCAATACTATCTGTCCTATTTACGTTTCACAGGAACAATCTTGATCATCTGTTTCCTTGGATTTCTTAGGGGAGCACAAGCTCATGAAAAAATGATATCCAGTGCCAACACTGAGACTTTCCTGAGGGAGGCTGAGGCTTGTCGAGTGTTTTCATCTACTTTTTATAGAGTAACGTTTTTTGTGGTTTTTGGAAATTTATTTCTCAAGCGGAAATTTGTTTCATTGATTTATCAATTATTATGACTAATGACGAAGTGACGATTTAATGATGGGTAAATGGGAACGATTATTTATCGAACACAGATAAGAGCTTCCGTCATGTTTTAAAAAATTTAATCGAAAAAGCACTTTTTTGTAAATTAATTTAGCACTTTTTTCAAGAAATTTTACCAAATTTCTATTGGAACTCTATAAGAGTTCGATTGATTTTTGCGTGCCAATGCTATTGAAGATTGGGGAACTTTTTCAACGATACCTACAGAATTTTTTTCAAGTTTTTTCCACTGTATTTTCATTATTTTCTCATAATAAAATTCAGAAAAAAAGTTTAGGAAAATTCATATTCCAGAAAAAATTCATGTCTTTTGAAAAATCCCAGCAGAATAAGTTATAAAGAGATGTCAACATCTACAGACTTTTTTTTCTATAAAAATATATCTATTGAAAAACGTACAGCAGAGTTACGCAATTTTTAATAGAATTGGCGCAATCAAAATTGTATTTTTTAATTTAAAAAATACCGTTTTTTATTTCTATTGAAATAAAGTTTCGATAGAAATTTAATCCAATTTTTTACAGAAAGCGCCATCGGTTTTCTATTCTGTCGTGAATTGGTAAACTACGATAAGTGCATTTCTTCGAAAATTCGTTTTTTTTTGTTACATCAGTTCCCAGCAATTTGTGGAAGCAGTTTGGCAAAATGATTTTTTTCGAAAAGATACACTTATCCTAGTTTACGAATTCACCACTGTATTAAAGTTTTGCATACGTGATCTCATTCATTTATTTATTTTTTCAAGATTGTAGGTGAACAGTTGAAAGATTCAAATATTGTTTCATCACCCTTGAGTGTCCACATACTATTGTCATATCTCACTCATGGAGCCAAAGGACGCACCGCCGAGGAATTGATAACTGGTCTCAGCATAACTGATATTGAGCGATGGCACATCGGTTACAAGAGCCTCATTTCTTCATTGAATGTGAGATAAATTTCAAATTATTCAGTCGTCCCATTAGTCAAGACTGATATATTGATTTTATATTTTTATTGAATATTTTTTCTGAGTTTTGTCTAGTCTGGCCAAAAACTCCCGAAATAAACTCTTGAAATTTCTTTTCAAGTTGAGTTCTCAAAGTCCCAACTTTAGACTATTAGAATTCAGTAGTGAAGTGGTAAACGGAGATAAGTCGACTCATCTCCCAGTTGAGTTTTTGAGGAGTATTTCCGAATCTAACGAAGATAGCGAAATTTTCATAATTACATTTGTTGTAGCACTCAATCGGCTCCACAAAAAAGGTTATAACAAAAATTTTGCTATCTTCCTTAAATTCCGAGATATTGATTGAAAACTGGTCAATAGTCATATTTACTCATCTCCTTTTACCACTTCGCTACTGAATTTAAGTAGCCTTTTTTAAAAATCTCAAGCTCAGATTTTTTTCAATTTCAAAAATGTAAAAATCTCAATTTGAGACTTTCAAAAGTCTCAATCTGAGCTCATACGTCTCAAAATGAACATTTTTTTACATGTTCGCAATGAAGTTGATCTTAAATCACTAAAATTTGCAGGGACCAGCAAAAGCCGACCTCCTCATAGCCAACTCAGTATTCCTCCAAAATAACGTTGACTTACTCCCAAACTTCTCATCAATTGGAACAGATTTCTACGACTTCACTGTTGCGAAGCTCGACTTCACGAATGGGGTTGATTCAGCAGGACAGATAAACAGCTGGGCAATGAAGCAGACAAACGATAAAATAAAAAATATCATTAGTGCAGGTGAGGCTCAAACACCTTGTGAATGACCTTAATCATTTTTTCCTATCTCCTGTTTTTTTCTTTTTCTCGGTTCCCCTTTAGACGACATAACTGATGATACTCAGATGATCCTCGCAAATGCAATTTACTTTAAAGGCTCTTGGCAATTTCCCTTTGACGTTGAGAAAACGACTCCTAAGAATTTTTATCTGACTAAAGATGTTGTTAAGAGAGTTGCTACGATGAGCCAGAAAAAACGCTTTCGACATGGTGATCTTCCAGAGCTTAAAGCTAGATACATCGAAATCCCATACACCGTAATAATCCTGTCTATTTATTATTTTTGGATTAATTCAGCATGGAGTGGTAAAAGGAGTTGAAGTAGTGTGAATACTTTGATTTCCAAAAATTATAGGCCCGGTAGCACCAAGTCCTGTTGTCCAAATAAACCCCAGGGGGAAATTTATCCTGGGGGTCGTAATTTTTCAATATTTGACCCGAAGAATAATTTTTTATTTATCCTGTAGCCCCATTTGAATTAACACTGATTTAACCTTGAAATTAAATTTGATTTTTGTTGCTGGAATAAATTTGAGATACTCTCCCGGGTAAAATAATCCATCGAACATCCAAATTTACTTTTTTTCTTATCTGACGTTTTTGTTATCCGGAGCTGGTGCAACCGGGCCATAATCTGAAATAAATTTTGAATAGAACACGGATGAAAAAATTTATGGAAAAAACCTAGCGAATTGGTTATTATATTCTATTGGATTTCTATTGAACTTTTTGTTAGTTCAATAGAAAATATTGAATAGAAAAAATCAACAGAATTCTATTTTTCTATATAACTCATTTTATTGAGATATTCTCTATAGATTTTCCTCGGCTCGAACTTCCCAAGTTTTTTTTTGTTTGATTTTCTAGATGAGAAGGAAAAAAAATAGAATGAAAAAACTTCAGGCAATTCTATAGAACTCCCTCGCCTCAAAGCCTTTTTAGTCTGAAGAATAAGTTATATAGAAAAAATTCTATTGACTTTTCTATTGAACATTCCAATAGAATTGACTAAAAACTAATAGAAAGTTCAGTAGAATTTTCTAACGAATTTGCTAGATTTTTTTATTAAACTGATTTCGTTTCATCACTCCATGACTGATTTGAAAATAACGTTTTTACCAAACTAAATTATGCAAACATACCAATTATGGAAGTCGTATGATAATTAGCTTGATCGATAATTGTACTTTGATTGAAGGATAATAATCTAAGCATGGTGATTGTGCTTCCAACGGAGATCGATGGTCTATCTTACTTGGAGAAAAATTTCAACTGGAACCTGGTATTGACCGCTGATCACACTCAGAAAGAGACGATTCTTAATTTACCAAAGTTCATAGTGGAATCTACAATCAATTTGAAGGAGATACTTCAAAAAGTGAGTCTTCACCCAGAGAAATAATTTATTTGGATTGAGTGAATTTTATTAGTTCATTTAATTTTGAACAAATTCTATGGCTAAATGAACTTGTAAATTAATTAATTAGTACATTAATCAATTTTAAGGGATCGCGCCGAAATTTCGAAATCGCTGGTGCCTTCGTCTATCGTGATGAGTTTACTATTTTAGTTTTAAATGTACAAAAGTGAGAAAGAATTAGGTTTTGACTTTTTCATTGCTTATAAAAGGGTTTAAGGGTTCCCCTGACACAATTTAACTCAACCGATTGAGTTGAATTTTGTTACAACGTACACAATATGTACACAAATATAACTGAATGAGTTTTTTGAAAATGTGTATTTTTGATTTTTGGGATTTTTTTTCTCAAAATTGGCTGACATGGCAATTTTTAAAAATGAGTAATATCCAACTACATCATAACATCATTGAATTGCACTTTTTTCCGATTTTTGTCGAATCATTTATTCAGAATATAATGAGGAAAATGATGACAAAAATCGGAAAAAATTCATATTTCGATTTCGAGGCTTATTTAGTTATATTCAACTAAAAATTAAAGTCAAGCGATTGAGAATTGCGTCATGAGGAAACTTCGAATTCCTTTTTCATACGATTAAAAAGTTTTCATTGAAAAAATATCAATTCAGGGGAAGTTATTTGATTCGAATATTCCATTTCACTGGGTGTGAGAGAAATAATTAATTGTTTCGTCCTCTTTTCATCAGATCGGATTCTTAGCAATGTTCGAAGACATTGCTGATCTCTCCGGCATTGCAACTGTACCTCTGAAAGTCAGTAAAGTACTGCAGAAAGCTTTCATCGAGGTGAACGAATTCGGGACAGAGGCAGCAGCTGTTACAGGTAATTGAAAATTTAAAGAAATTGATGGTGTAATGGAATAGATTGCTCTAGATTTACTACTTAATTGAATTGATGCAGTGATGCATTGATGCATTTTTTTCTCTCCAATAAAATTATCAAACATGAAAATTTCCTCTTCTCAACTTCACGTATGAAAAAATTTAATAGAAAAAATTGAATTCCAAATGGACTTTGTATTAGTTTTTGAGTGATTCTATTAAAATATTCAATAGAAATTATTCTATTGAAAAAGTCAATAGAATTCAATTTTTCTATAAGGGAGGTTGGGGTAAAACGGACACTTTTGACTATTTTTTTAATGTTAATGAGGGATTGAAATGTTGATAAAATTTAATAATTTTTTTCTCAATACAAAGAACAATTCTTTCCCTTTGTGACGAGCCTCAACTGAGCTCAATTGATCAATTTGTTTCTGAGTTATGAATGGTTAAATAAAAGTGTCCGTTTTACCCCACCCTCCCCTACAACGTCTTCTATTAAGATATTTTCTATAGAATTTCGTCGGCTCAAATTTTTACAAGATTTTTCGTTTGATTTTCTTGATGAAAATAAATAAAAAATAAAATGGAAAAAACAGAGAAAATTGAAAGAATAACAAAATGTAATTAATTGGCTGATGGTTATCGCCAATATCCATGTATCTCCTGGGAGAAGTTGAAGAGAGATTAATTGACAATGTTGAAATTTTGAGAAAAAATACGAAAAATGAAATAAATAAAAAATCATAAAAATTCCAACGAGTGAATGTTCATTCTTTATGATAAGATATTTCCTAGTTAAAAATATCTATTTTGGTATAAAATAATTGTTCACCCACAGTTGCACAAATAAGATTGAGAAGAATGGTCCACGAGCCAGATGAATTCAACGTTGATCGCCCCTTCATGATGGCAATTCGCCACAAACCCAGTGACATTCCCCTCTTCATCGGCAGCGTTCGTGATATTGGCGAAGCTATCCCCAAAGATGAGCTCTAACTCACCACCGCATCTATTCTCCACCACAACAGATCCATTTTATAATATTTTCATGTGAACAACAATACAAATCAATAAAGTTGATTTTTCTATCACAATTTGATATTTATTCTTTCCACATCTCAATATCAATTGCAATATCAAATAACAACTGAGTTTATTAGCACTGGGTGGAATAGAATCTTCAGTTAACATTAGTAATTTCACGGATAAGCGTTTAATTTACAATAGATTACGATCTGTCTATGTGGGGTTCATTTGGCGGAATCTAGGAATTCCTTCAGCTGCTGGGGTTCAACGATTGGTAAAGAACAAGTTCGATGACGACAGACAAATATCGTTGCTCTGCCGTTGTGGGGTTTCATTTTGAGAACGAGCTCATTTTTTCGGGATATTATCGAGTCAGAATCGTCTGGATCGATTAGAAGTAGCACTTTCGATGGAATTAGGCGATCTCGGATTACGTCCAGAAGTTCTTGGGTGTCTTTAGCATCTTTCTTTCCTGCTATGTACAACTAGAAGCATAAAGAGCGTAATTATGACTTCCATTCATAATTATGATTAATTTTTATTTTTCATTTTTTTTCAGTTTCATTCATAATTATGATGAATGGATGAATGATTCATTTCCATTACTATATGACTTTACACTATATACAGTTGAAGTATATTGTCGGTCGTTATGCGCACGTTATATAAAATGCAGATAGAAAACAATTAGTTTAGTAATTAGCGGTTGCGACACAGTTTCATAATTATGACTAATTTTAATTAGTTTGATTAAAAAATAAATTCCACAAGATTTTATCACGCACAAAAAAATTAATAGAAAAACCTAGGGAGTTCGTTAGAAAATTCTATTGAATTTCTATTCAACTTTCTATTAGTTTTTGGCCGATTCTATTGAAATATTCAAAAGAAATCCATTAGAATTGTTTAGCGAATTCGCTAGGTTTTTCTATTAAAATTTTCCATCCGTGATTTTCAAATTTGTTGGATATCTGCTGAATTGGTTCCAACGAGGAAACAAAACAAAAGCAGTGAAAAAACCCATATTGAAAATCTATTGAAAATTCTATTAGTTTTACGTAAACTTTATTGAGCAATTTTTTTAAATAGAAAATGTCCAATAGAAGTAAAATTTGATTTTTCTACAGAAATTTCCCGACATGAATCGTTTTTTCACTCTTTTTTTCTCTTTTCATTAGAAAAAATGAATCAAAAAAGGTTCGAAAATTTGAGCGGGGGAATTTCAACATGAAAAATATATCAACAGAATAGAAAAACCCAATCCTATGAAATATTTTACAGAAACTATTTTCTCTTGAAAAAAAACGCGGAAAATGCGGAATTTTTCAATAGAATCGACCAAAAACGAATGGAAAATTCAATAAAATGTGCCAGCGAATTTGCGAGGTCCTTCGATGAATATTTTTCATTTGTGTAATTATTGAGAATGAATGAGTGAATTAACTCGCCCCAGACAATCTCTTGTAATAGTGTTTTACAAGATCACTCACCTGAGTTGTAGCATCATGATAATGGAGCAAAGCACAGACTAGTTCCGGCAGGGCCACTGGAATTCTCGTTAAAGTGTCAGAGAAGAATCTGAAGATCGCCTCAGCCTTTTCGTTGAAATCTTTGCGATCCAACAACGAAGCTAAGCGTAACAGATTATTAGCAGCTACTGAGTTGCTTGAGGGCTCTGCTCCATCGTGTTCTGTGAAAGGGAATTGCCTTGTCTCCGTAAATAGCCCCATTAAGGCCCGGATGGATTATCATAATGATTATCACGATCACAATGATTATCATGATCATAATCCACCAGCTATGGAAAATTCAAGGGGTATTAAATAAAAATACGGGGAATTTCTATAATAATTACATATCCATACGTGAAAAATTCACGTGCTATCTAATAAAATTTCTAGTGCCAACACTGCAATTTTCCTTAAAGATTTCTTACATTTCAACCCTATTTATGCCCTCAAAGAACCAACAAGTAGGGAATTGCTTTCGTCACGACATAGTCCATATATTTTTGTTAATAAATTAGCAATTTGCTTCAGAATGAAATTTTTATGACGATGTCTTTTAAATGGAATTCATTGATTTATTGAATTCAACATTGCCACAATATCGGTAGCCAACATTGCCCCAACGTTGGTAGCCAACATTGCCCCAACATTGACAGTCAACATTGTCCCAACATTGCACCAACGTTGTTCTAACTTTGGTAGCCAACATTGCCCCAACATTGACCGCCAACATTGTCCCAATATTGGCAGCCAACATGGCCCCAACGTTGTTCTAACGCTGGTAGCCAACACTGTCCCAACATTGGCAGTCAATATTGCCCCAACGTTGCTCTAACGTCGGTAGCCACCCTTGCCCCAACATTGCTCTCTGAATATTGCATTTAAAATAAATGTTTTCAACAACAGATAATACTATCAATCTCATGATCGAATTCGGCCAAGATGGCATTAGGAATAATATTGAAAATCCCAATTGGATTCATTTGAACAATAATTTTTTCAGTAATCGTCGAAAAATGATCGGCCACACCCACATACATAAATACATCCTGCCTGCCACGGCAAAATTACTTATCCTGCCCCAAAAAATTATAATTTTCAGATTTGACGAGCACAATGCTCCCACTTGGACTCTAAAACTCACCATCCTTCAGCCGCAGAATGATATTCCTCTCCCCCTTCGTAGTATTGAAATACCCGCCTCCCTCGGCATCCCAAAACAGCTCATCCTGGACATCCTGGAGTTCCTCAGCGAGCGCCAGCCAGTGTGGATCCAGCGTAGAAGTATACAAATCAACGAGTCCCTGCACCATGAAGGCGTAATCCCCGTGGAACCCGTTGATAGGAACCCCCGGCTGAGTGATAACATCGTTATCTCCCCTGTAGCAGCTCCTCAGAAGAATCCTCTTACCCTCATCAAACAGATACTTCTCGACAAACCTTGCTGCGTCCACCGCATACTGAATGTAATCCTTGTTCCTCGTGGCAGCCCCAGCGTACGACAATCCACTGATCATCAGCCCGTTCCACGCAGTGACGATCTTGTCATCCAGATGAGGCCTCGGTCTCTTGGACCGCTCTTCAAACAATATCCTATTCGCGTCGCTCAAGTGTCCCTTCAACTCGTCAACACTCAACTCGAAATGCTCAGCAGTTTTCTCCAACCCCCCGTAGACAATCAGAACATTCTTCCCGGTCAGTTCATTGTGCGGGTCCTGATGCTTCTCCAAATTCCCGTTCTTCCTCACCCCGTAATGATACCCGTAAACATCGCTCAACCGTACCTTATCCTTGATCTTCTTATCCAGAAGGTGATCAATCTCCTCGGCAGTCCACACGTAGAAAGCCCCTTCCTTCTTCCCCTTGGCGTCAGCCGAAGGCAGGGAGTCGGCGTCTTCAGCGCTGTAGTAACCCCCCTCCTTGTGCCTAAGCTCCCTCGTGACGTAGGTCACAATGTCGTCGATGATTTCCGCGTAAAACTCGTCCTTGGTCGCAACGAAAGCGTTTGAGTACGATCTCAGGAGTTGGCCCTGGTCATACAGCATCTTCTCGAAGTGCGGCACGTGCCACTTACCGTCGACCGAGTACCGCGAGAAGCCTTGACCAACGTGATCGTGGATTCCACCCCTCGCCATCTTCTTCAGGGTTTTCACGCACATGCTCAGGCATTGCTTGCCGAGGTCGCTTTTACGGTCTCGCGCGTACATGTGGAAGAGGAGGTTCAGGTTGACAGGCTGGGGGAACTTCGGGGCCTCGGAGAAGCCGCCGAATTCTGGGTCGAAGGAGCGGACTAGCTGCTGAACGCATTTGTTGCCGCAGTCGGCGGGCGGCGGGGGCGATCCGGAGAGCTTTTCTCCTTTGCTCGATTGCTCCAGGATCTCGAGGATCGTGGAGCCAGAGCGGATCAGATCTTGCTTGTTCTCCAGCCACTTTTGGGCGATCGACAGAAGGACTCTTTCGAAACTGGGCTGGCCGTACTTGTCCACCGGAGGGAAGTACGTTCCTCCCATCACTGGGATCAGGGTCGGCGTCAGGAAGACACTCATCGGCCAGCCGCCGTGGCCGTAGATGTTCTGGACAAAGGTCATGTAGATCTTGTCGATGTCCGGTCGCTCCTCGCGGTCGACCTTTATGTTCACGAAGTAACGGTTCATTATCTTCGCGATGTCCTCGTTCTCGAAGGACTCGCGCTCCATGACGTGACACCAGTGACACGTGGAGTAGCCGACGGAGAGGAAGATGAGCTTGTCCTCGCGTTTCGCTTTCTCGAGGGCCTCGTCGCCCCAGGGGTACCAGTCCACTGGGTTCGAGGCGTGCTGGAGGAGGTACGGGGACTTCTCCAGGGCCAGCTTGTTCCGGTGGGGCGGGGGCTGGGGGCGCGAGGATGATGCCATTGTTAAGGCGGGGGGCAGGGTGTAGTCTACTCTGAAATTCAGGCAGTTCGAGGGAGGTGGACATTAGTTTCCAGTGGATTTTATCGTGGATATGTCATGGTTTCAATATGGGGTTTTTTTAGAAACGGTCCTTAGGTGCAGCGCCATCTATCGGAATTCTAGAAAATTCTAGACATTTCGAGGTAATTCGTTTAGTGATAACAAGGATTTTGAGTGAAAAACCGAAAAATGGAAATATCTCGAAAACTTTGTACGAACGGGTATGCATGTTTTGATTGACTGAGATAGAAGACATCGAGACGAATATTTTGAAGGAAAAAAAATTGAAATCGGTCGAGTAGTTTTTGACATATTTGCGAAAAACAATTTAGAAACAAATGGCGATTTCTCAAAAACGGCAGGAATCGATTGGGCTGAAATTTAGCACAGACTTAGTTCTCGTCGCTATCTATAATCTGACAGAATTTCAGATTTTTTGGAATCATTTTAGCCCTTTAATTCTTCAATTTTCGAAAAGTTGACCACCAGGTGGACATCCGCACATCCACACAAGGTTGTCAAACTTCGTATTTTTACGTTTCAGACTATTCTCCATAATTTCCAAGCAGAATTAGGGAATCTAAAAATCGAACAATTTTTAACAGAGCAAAAGGATTTTTTAAATCTTCGTTTAATGATAACAAGGATTTTGAGTGAAAAACCGAAAAATGGAAATATCTCAAAAACTTTGTACGAACGGGTATACATGTTTTGATTGACTGAGATAGAAGACATCGAGACGAATATTTTGAAGGAAAAAAAATTGAAATCGGTCAAGTAGTTTTTGACATATTTGCGAAAAACAATTTAGAAACAAATGGCGATTTCTCAAAAACGTCTGGATCGATTAGGCTGAAATTTAGCACAGAGTTAGTTCTCGTCACTACCTATAATCTGACAGAATTTCAGATTTTTTGGAGTCATTTTAGTCCTTTAATTCTTCAATTTTCTAAAAGTTGACCACCAGGTGGACATTCACACATCCACACAAGGTGCGGTCAAACTTCGTATTTTTACATTTCAGATCATTCTACATAACTTCCAAGCAGAATTAGGAAATCTAAAAATCGAACGACAACAATCCTTCCATCTGGAAGCAAAAACAAAATAATCGCTCGAGAAAATAAAGTATTGGCTTCAGCAGAATGCGAAAAGAGTCTGAAACCTATCAGCTCAGAATTCTTATCATTCTGCATGATAAAGCATAAACATTAATTGGCCTGAATGCTCATGAGATTTCACAACTACCTTTTGCTCCCAGCTGATAACACCGTTCCGCGATACACCCCAAGTCTCTTACGTGCGCTGTAAATATGGGATGACTCTGATAGACAGCGAGTTGCTGAAATGACAAAGCATCTCACACAAATCATACCATCAATTTCCCCGGTTTTCACGATAAGTTACATAAACATATCAGCTATTCCCCTTATCTCACACACAGAATGACAAGTCCCATATGACCATTGTTGCTATGTACATGAGCACATTCAGTACATAAATAGATTACGATGGAGTGTCATTAACCATCACCTGGTGGACCAATGACGATCGCACAGTCCCTCCTCGTTCACCCAGTAACTGGTTTACTCGGTTATTAAAAAGGATGGAATTTATGGTTTATTAGTGATCAAACAGACGGCGGAGTCGTCCGGCGTTTCACTTTCATTTTCACTTCACATGACACTCAATGACCTAACCTCTTGATCCCACGAGTCTCCCCGCGATTCCGTGAAGAATTCCAACAATTCAATCCGCAAGATTCGAGATTTATTGAATTTACGGGGATTATTGATGATTCGCGGAAGAATCTAACGGTTCTCGCACTCTTTTTACTCTATTTTTCGGTTTATATAAACGTTTTTTCGAGTGGGGTGACATCTAGTTATCTTTTTATGCAGTCTATGCACATACATAAGGGCTACTCTACAATAAAGGGTAGTCGGACAGTTTTTCCCCGGACAAAATTTCCCGGATAAAATCTCCCTGAAAAAAATTTCCCCGGACAAAATCTCCCCGGTACGAAATTGGTCATATGACGCGATCTAAAAAATGACGGTCATTTTGCATCTCTAGTATCAATGTCTCCCGTGCCGGTTCCGTTCCCGGGCGACCGGATACCTCTCTATTGTAGAGTAGCCCTAAAGATTTGAGGCGTGTGTGGTGTGTGTACACGTGTGTGAGATCCGATCAATTAGCCCCTCATGTATAGATATTCCAAATTTTTATTTTTTTCCTCATTGAAGTAGTTTTGAAGAAAATTGCGAGCTAATAAAAAACATTTCCTAGTCAGTACTTTTTTTAAAATAAATTTTTGAAAAATCACCCCTCAAAAAAAAAGCGTTATCCCCCCTATTTCATTATTTCCAAAAAATTTTGTCACCAATCGGTCGCAAATTGTTTGAAGTTTTTGCGAGTTAAGAAAAAATCGTCAATGCACTCCTATTATTGTGTAAATTAACAATTCCAATTTCAACTGAAAACCAGAGTTGATGACCAGAATTTGTAGCAGAGATGTCAGACAAGATATGAATGTTTTTTTTGG
>NW_021680408.1:961215-997575 GCF_001412515.2 Diachasma alloeum | reverse complement strand
CCTAGCACGCCATTTCTCGACCCGCTCTTTCATTTGAGCCCAAAAAAACATTCAACAGGGGGGATAACGTTTTTTTTTTAGGGGTGATTTTTAAAAAATTTATTTAAAAAAAAGTACTAACTAGGAAATGTTTTTTATTAGCTCGCAATTTTCTTCAAAACTACTTCAATGAGGAAAAAAATAATAATTTGGAATATCTATACATGAGGGGCTAATTGATCGGATCTCGTGCGAGTGTGTGTGGTGTAAATAAATGTGGGCTCTGTCAGAATTACTGTTTACGTGCAGCCACAAACAGAACTGCTGAAAAGTTTTTGGAATATCGAGTGGGATTGGAGTTTATTGGAGTTGTGGGTGATTCCGGGGTTTAGTGGGAGCATTGGGGTGCGGAGATCTGCGAGAACTGAGGAAAATGGCTGCAGTTCATAGGGAGGCGATCCAGAAACAGATCCAGCAAGACTGGGCTAACCGTGAATACATTGAAGTCATCACTGGGAGCATCAAGAAAATAACGGATTTTCTCAACTCCTTTGGTGAGTTTAGTTCTTGCATTTTATGAAGTCTTCAAGAATGATTTATTAATTTTGATTAACTAGATTTAGTTATTTAATTGAATCATTTGTTTGGGTGGGGTTGTGACAGACATGTCCTGCAGATCTCGTTTAGCGGTTTTGAATGAGAAGCTGACGACTTTGGAACGGAGGATTGAATATCTAGAGGCTTGTGTAAGTTTTTTAATGATTAAATTTGCACAATCATTCTTTTCCTCAAAGGGTATTTTTCTGTGGACGTCATTGAAACACTGAGGTTATAGGGGAGGGTAAAATGGACACTTTAGACTTTTTTTAAATTGTTGATAACTCAGAAACAAATTTATCAATTGAGTTCAGGTTAGGCTCGTCACAAAGGGATAGAATTGTCCTTTGTATTGAAAGGAAAATTATTAAATTTCATCGCCATTTCAGCCCCTCATTAACATTTTAAAAAAAGTCAAAAGTGTCCATTTTACCCCAACCTCCCCTAGTTCTTTTTTATTGGTGTGAATCATTAGGGGAGAATGGAAATGACGAAAGAGAAGATTCAATTCTTTCATTCTGATAGCTTCTGCAAATTACTGATAATGAATAATAGTCCTTATCAATTTCTTCTGTTGATTACGAGTTAAATTTAATGGAATGGATAAATTTGGGAGGAGTAAAATGAACACTTTTGATTTTGTTCTTATGTTCATAACTCAGGAACAAATTTATCAATTGAAGTTAATCTAGGCTCATCACGAAGGAAAGCAATTGTCCTCTCCGTGGAAAAAATCATGTAATGTTGAAATCATTCATCATTGATAATTTTTCCCTAAATTGTAATTTTGATTGTAATTTTGAGTGTAAGAAATTAATCCATTAAATTCCTTTTTCCATTATTTTTTTAAGCAAAAGTCAAAGACAATAAAAAAAAGTCCAAAGGCAATAAACATATTTTTTTTTTTAAGTTTGATAGTGACGATAATTTTTATATTGAGCATAGAATTTTCTTTGATTTTTTCTGATTTTTCGAAATTTTTTGGAGATTTTAACTTTATCCCTAATTTCGAAATGTTCATTTTCTCATAAGAATGTATTATTTTTCCACTTCTAGATGAATTATTATCAGTAATACGAGACTGCTGATTGAGCAGAAACGCAGAAACTGAACTAGAATATTTCGATTCATCTGAACTTTCATTAAAAAATAAAAAAACTTTCATTTAGAATTCATTTCAGATTTTAATCTTCAAAATTCAAGTTATATTTATACTACTTCAATCTTTTCAAGTATCTCACCCAATCAAATGAATAAATTCGATAAAAAGTACTCGAATATCCTTAACCTCGCTATTAATTCGATTAGAGCCTCCTTATTAATTTGTAATTAAATTTGTATTTTCAGGTGACGAAAGGCGAAACTCTAACATAAGTTTAAGGCATTAATCGAAAATTTATTTACCTTTATACCGTTAACTACGAATGAACTTCCCTTTGCTACTACTTCCTACAATAAAACCGAAATTTTACAATGATTTCAAGACGTGGATAATCGATGTATATTTCCGAATAAAACCAAATACCAATGACCAATTTTTAATTACATATTCTACATTTTTATTTTTATCAAGAGAAACTTTACATGGATATACGATGAAACAATTCTAACTGATCTCCAAGGATGAATCAGAGTAGATTAGTATGGTCTCCTTGGCCACTCTGTGATAGTGCCCACGAGTGAGTAGTCGTACCAATGATCGTATCTTGGAGTAACTGGATTCCACCAATTCCAGTTGTTCTCTTTGGAATCTTTCTTCAGAAGTGCTCCAGCCAGCAGGAAGAGCGTCGCAGGAATCGTGAAGGCTTGTTTCTTTTTGAAGGCATGGAGTACTGGCATGCAAGCCGCCACTGAAACAGAACGAAAATGTTTTATCAACGATGAAAGGAAGACAAAATGGAGAATTAAGGTATATCCCAAGACAATCGGACCCAAAAGTTAGTTTCTACGGATTTCCGGAAGAAATTCTAAATAACTTAATTTATTGCATTGTCATAACACGCACGAAAAAAGTTAATAGAAAAACCTATCGAATTCGATATAAAATTGTATTAAATTTCTATTAAACTTTATATTAGTTTTTGGCTGATTCTATTGACATGTTCAATAGAAAATATTCAATACAAAAAGAGAACAGAATTCGATTTTTCTATATAACTTATCCTTTTCATATATTTTCTATAGAATTTGCTCGACTCAAATTTTCTAAGTTTTCTATTTCTTGATTCAATTATTTTTTGTTTTGTTATTTTCACTTCAAATCATTTTTTTTCTGCTAATTAAAACATTCTTTAAGGTATGGAACAACCGGCGCAACTGGCCTGTTCATCCTAGTACACGATTTAAAAAAAAGTTCCCCGTATTCGGAAGTTATCAGTTTATCACGGATTAGTTTTTTAAGGATACCCAAATATTTTTCACTCATTTGCAATCATCAAATATGTGAATTGAATTGTGTGAGAAAAATTGAAAAAATATCATGAATATTCAGTGTTAATAAAATTACATTTTGCACAGAGTTATTATTTTTTAAACATTAGTTTGTTATAAATAAATAATTCAAATTGTTTAAACTCGCGGAAACCTTATTTTTTAAGCATGAACTCGAAAATTGCGAGCATTTTCTATAAATAATTTATAAACAATATCAATTTTACCGGAATGACGGATAAAAATCATTTGTTTGGAATCGTGACAGATTTACTCATATTCAGAATTTTAGCAAAAATCGATTGCATGTCTGAAAAAATAAGATTTCCGAAAGTTTAAAGGTTGAATTATGTATTTATAAACAACGAATGTTTAAAAAATGATAATTCTGTGCAAAATGCAATTTGAATGACGCTGAATATTCTACATTTTTTCAAAATTTCCCAGTTTTTTTTTTGTTTTTCTTTAAGAGGAGGAAAAAATTGGTGCGAAAAAAATTAGAAAATTTATCTAAAAAAATTTCTATAGAAAGTGTCCCAATGAAAAAATTCCCAAAGAAAGATTAAATCCTTCTGATCTTTTCTGATAAAATAGTTCTGATATTGAACATTTTTTATTAAAAAAAAATTGATAAAATCGGCGAAAAACGAACTGAATTTTCAATAGAAGTTCAATAGAATTTCTTAAGGAATTCGCTAGGTTTTTCTATAAATTCTGTTCGTGCATGTTAATTTGTTAAGAAGTGCTTTCACCAGGAAATTGAGGACGAAGGCAGTCTCTTGACATTTTGTCCTGGAATAATTCATGAGCGAGACGACTCGAGATTGGAACAAATGTGCAAAATTGGCCTGTTCTGTTGCATGTTACATTGAACAATTGAAATATCCTTAGACTCACCTCCAAGACCATAATTAAGTTTGTCATCCTTCCCCCTAAAATCCGTCGCAATGTAGGTTACCGCTGCGAAGGTACTTGCGACGCCAACAGCAGGAATTACGTAGAAACCAAAGACATTCAGAGTCTCCGAGATATTCTTGACCTGTGATATGAAGCAGCAATCGCCGATAGTGGCAAAAGCTGCACTCATAAGGGCGTATTTGTTTATTCCCCATAGTTTCTCCCAGGGATTTGTTCCTTCTGGTGAATCGTAGTAGTTAGGTCCACCCAGGAAGAGGAGCCGTTTCCGTAATGATGGATCATCGTCATCTGTTCATTGAAATTCGAGAGTGCACGTATGAAAAAATTTAATAGAAAAACCCATCGAATTCGTTAGAAAATTCTGTTCAATTCCTATTAAACTTTCTATTAGTTTCTGGCTGATTCTATTGACATGTTCAATAGAAAACATTCAATAGAAAAATCAACAGAATTCGATTTTTCTATATAACTTATTCTTTTCATATGTTTTCTATAGAATTTTCTCGACTCAAATTTTCCACGTTTTTTTCATTCTATTTTTCTTTTCTTCTCATCAAGAAAATCAAACGAAAAAACTTGGAAAATTTGAGCCGAGGAAATTCTGTTGAAAATATCTGAATAGAATAAATTATACAGAAAAATTAAATTCTATTTACTTTTTCTACTGAATATTTTCTATTCAACCTTTCAATAGAATCGGCCAAAAACTAATAGAACAGTTCAATAGAAATTCAATAGAATTTTCCAACGAATTCGATAGGTTTTTCTATTAAATTTTTTCGTGCGTGGTTCTAAGTTACATGAAGACGCTTCAACCGTGTCATTGTTCGCTTCGATCGCATCATCAGTTTTTGAGTAATCGTGAATAAAAAATTTGATCACATACACCTTAATCACACACACCCGCACACATGTTTCAAAAATAGTGAACTGGTATATGAATAGTTTCATTCGCTTGTTTTTTTCCTGTTTTTACCTTCAAAATGCTCCTTATGCCGGAGTTTTCATACGATTTTAGATGTTTTTTTTGTTAAATGTTCGTTATACTCCAAGAATAAAGTTGAACATCCGTTTTACTTTATTCGCAATAATAGATCATGCATAAATGAATTATGAATTTCATAAATTTGACTCTACTCTAGAGACGCGAAAAATTGATGAAATTCAAAATTCATTTATGCAAAGAGGCATCAACAATTCAGTAGCGAAGTGGTAAACGGTTTAAGTCGACTTATCTCTTAGTTGCGTTTTTGAAGAATATCTCCGAATTTAAAGGAGATAATGAAATTTTCGTAATAACCTTTTTTCTAGAGCAAATTGAGTGCTACAAAAAAGGTTTCAACAGAAATGTAGCTATCTCCCTTCGATTCCGTGATATTCACTAAAAACTAGTCAATAGGCAAAATCGACTTGAACCGGTTTACTACTTCGCCACTGAATTATTTAACAATGTTGTTTTTCCCCAACTGCCCCTCACTGTGACCCTCTTTCGAATTCTCCAAATAAAAATATGAAACGGGGAGACATATTAGGAGGTTAGGAAACATTAAAACATGTACTCCATCGGATAAATAATTATTTAATTACATGTCGTCTTTTCTCATCTATTAAAAATACTAAATAAAAATCTAAAAATTTCTTATTATCATATTCAAGCCGGAAAAATCGACAACAATGCAGGAAAAGCCTTTTGGAGCAGGAGTGATCCTCCAGAGATGGCAACCGACTCTGACGAATTTTGGAAACAAAAATTGTTGGAGGGAACTTACCGTAGACTCTCGGCATGATCGCAACCCTCCTTCAGACTCCACCCCTTGATAAGCAATGAAAATACTCTAAATTTATAATATTATGAAGGCAGTGGAGTTTTATGACTGTCAGCTGGTGGATTTCTGCGCACGCGCTAAGAATTACGTAATGACAGCCAATGGGAGTCGACTCGAGGTAAATTCAAACCATTGATGCTTTTTTGGTGATAAAATATAGGGGAGGGTGGGGTAAAATGGACACTTTTGACTTTTTTTCAAATGCTAATAATTTATTGAGCTGTTGATGAAATGGAGTAATTTTTTTTTCAATAAAAACTTCCCCCTTATGATGAGCCTAGACTGAGCTCAATTGATGAATATATTTATGAGTTATGAATATTTTTAAAAAAGTCTAGTGTCCATTTTACCCCACCCTCCCCTATATTTCTCAATTTAGCTTGATAAAGTAAATGTACCTATGCTCGTTCAGGTGCTGCCAGCTATTACATCTTAATGATTTTGATAATTCCAAGAATAGTAAGAAAATGGATGATCTCAATTTCTAATTGATGATGAAGTAGGGGAGGGTGGGGTAGACACTTTTGACTTTTTAAAAAATGCTCATGACGTGTTGAATTGTTCATTAAATGGAATAATTTTATTTTTCAATAGAAAGAACAATGATTCCTCTTTGAGATGAGCTTAGACTGAGCTCAGTTGATAAATCTGTTTCTGAGTTATGAATATTTTTAAAAAAGTCAAAAGTGTCCATTTTACCCCATCCTTCCCTAAATATTAAAAAATATGGAACTATGAATTTTTCTATTAAGTAGATAATACTAAATTTCTTATAAGGGTTTTCCGATTATCCAAATCATCGTCAATCTTCCTAACTCAATTACTGATTAATGAATAATTCGAAATGTGACTATTTAAATTGAGGATTACTTCAAAAATTAAAATTTAAGAATGACATTGACTAATTGACTACTTAATAATTTAACAGCAATTATAATTTATGCATATGGCTATCCCTGATGGGAGTCGACTCAAGGTAAATTCAAACCACTGATGCTTTTTTGACGATAAAATATATATTTTTCAATTTACCTCGATAAGGTAAATGTACCTATGCTCGTTCAGATGCTGCCAGCTATTACATTTTAACCATTTTGATAATCCCAAGAATAGTAAAATAATGGATAATCTCAATTTCCAATTGATGATGAAGTAAATATTAAAAAATATGGAACTATGAATTTTTCTATTAAGTAGATAATACTAAATTTCTTATAAGGGATTTCCGATTATCCAAATCATCGTCAATCTTCCTAACTCAATTACTGATCAATGAATAATTCGAAATGTGACTATTTAAATTGAGGATTACTTTAATAATTAAAATTTAAGAATGACATTGACTAATTGACTATATAATAATTTAACAACAATTATAATTTATGGATATGGTTTTTCCTGATGGGAGTCGACTCAAGGTAAATTCAAACCACTGATGCTTTTTTGACGATAAAATATATATTTTTCAATTTACATCGATAAGGTAAATGTACCTACGCTCGTTCAGATGCTGCCAGCTATTACATTTTAATCATTTTGATAATCCCAAGAATAGTAAAATAATGGATAATCTCAATTTCCAATTGATGATGAAGTAAATATTAAAAAATATGGAACTATGAATTTTTCTATTAAGTAGATAATACTAAATTTCTTATAAGGGATTTCCGATTATCCAAAAATCGTCAATCTTCTTAACTCAATTACTGAATAATGAATAATTCAAAATTTGACTATTTAAATTGATGATTACTTCAATAATTAAAATTTAAGAATGATATTGACTAATTGACTACTTAATAATTTAACAGCAATTATAATTTATGGATATGGCTATCCCTGATGGGAGTCGACTCAAGGTAAATTCAAACCACTAATGCTTTTTTGACGATAAAATATATATTTTTCAATTTACATCGATAAGGTAAATGTACCTACGCTCGTTCAGATGCTGCCAGCTATTACATTTTAATCATTTTGATAATCCCAAGAATAGTAAAATAATGGATAATCTCAATTTCCAATTGATGATGAAGTAAATATTAAAAAATATGGAACTATGAATTTTTCTATTAAGTAGATAATACTAAATTTCTTATAAGGGATTTCCGATTATCCAAAAATCGTCAATCTTCTTAACTCAATTACTGAATAATGAATAATTCAAAATTTGACTATTTAAATTGAGGATTACTTCAATAATTAAAATTTAAGAATGATATTGACTAATTGACTACTTAATAATTTAACAGCAATTATAATTTATGGATATGGCTATCCCTGATGGGAGTCGATTCAAAGTAAATTCAAACTATTGATGCTTTTCGGGGGTAAAATATATATTTCTCAATTTAGCTTCATACAAATAGTGATAATGACGGATTATTTATGACGTGGTTTGACTTGGTTGATCTTCTTTCGTTTCCAGAGCTGAGTTTTTCGTATGTTTCTTCGTATTTTCGTGCGAACGATCTCTTTCAATTCCCTCCTGAGCTTTTTGAAGGACTCGTTGGAGGGTGCAGGGTTCTTGAAAAATTCTTCAGCTTCTGAAAAATGATATTGGTTATTCAATAGGACCATTTTGACAAACTGCGAACAATTCTATTACACACGATACACTGAGAGCAAAAGTAAGGAATTCGCAAACAATCCTTGCTTGAGCCAAAAAAATCACTATAATTTTGAAGATTTTTGGCTGAAATTTCCGATACACTCCTTGAATTCTTCAACACAATTTATTTCCACCGAAATTTCAAGAAATTTTGTCATTGAAAATTCTGAATTTCATGGAAAAGCTGATGAGAACTGAATTTTAGTTCAATTATTCCATGAAAATTAATAGAAATCAGTAAAACTCTGGTGAATATAATCATTAATTCCACTGATTCTAAAATACTTCATTAATTATATTCATTACGCAGAGAATAATAAAAAAAATACCTTTAAACACTGCAGGATTCAAGAAAAATGTTTCTTCAACGCTTGACGATACTTTCTCATCACTAATCCTTGCACCTTGAACATTCTTCTCTGTATTTTCACCTTCATCGTCAGATGAATCATATCTAAATGGATTTCTAGCATCGAAATTCTCTCCAAACTTGGATTTCCTCTCTGTAGCCACTTTATCTTCATTCACGTCATGAGTTTTCTCTGAGAAACAGGAAAAACCAAAAATTACGAACATGTTTCATCGAATAGAATATGCAGAACTGTGGAAAAGTATTGTGGAGGAAATGTTAATCACCTGGAGGTGCTGTTCCGAATCGTTGGAGTAAACTGAACTCCTCAGGGGCTTTGAGTGTCTCAGTGAGATTTTCAGAGACTGAGTAAAACGTTTCAGTTGACACAGGAATGGGTTTTTCTTCTTCTACGACAGCCTCTTTCGCTTTTCGCTTCTTCTTTTTGGGTTGAGGCTCCTCTTTCTGGAGCTCATGTTTCTGGTGGTCGTCTTGGGTTGGATCGTAACGAATCATTTGATTTTTCCTGGGAAAATAGAATAATTAAGTAGTGGAATAAGAAAAGAGAAATGGTCAACTCGTTTTCATTAATTTAATTTAAAAATTAATAATAAAACCTATTAATTTTGAAATTAATTTCTTAATGAAATTAATTATAGGTTAGCTCTTTGCATTCAAGAAAAATAGGAAGACTCTCATGGGAATATTTTAGGTAATGCAAAGCAACAAGAATAGTTGACTGACAATTTTATCTTCTTCTGATTCTGAAGTATACTTTGAAGACTGAACTTTCGAAAGAAACTGATTAATCTTCATGTCAATTCTCTATTAAAATATTCATTGAACTCGAAAACATGGATTTTTTATTCGACCATTTTTTATCAATCGAAACTCGTAGAATTTTTTTAGGAATCTTTCCACGATTTGAGAAGCGATTTGACGTTTCTTAAATTTTTTCCAAAATTTGGTTTACCTCTTCACAGCCACTTGTGTATTATTCTTCTTAGCCAAAGGTTTCCCCAAAACATTCTGCAGAATTTCTAATTGTTTATTCTTCTCACTCGTCATTTCATCCTCAGCCTCTTCATTTTGATATTCTTCCTGATTTTCATTTTCTTCTTCTAAAAATCTCTTGTCCATGGCAAAACGTGGGTCATTCCCAAGATTCACCACCTATTCAGTGTAAAAATATGAAATAATGGAGGGACGTGAAAAATTTTTATTAACAGAGTGCTCATACCTTAGCCTTTTTATTTTCACTAAAATCAAACTCATCCACTCTCGAATCACCCTCCTTATCATCATCATCATCAAATAACGTTCGCTTTTTGGAGCGATTGGTATTTTTCTGCTCATAATTATCCTCCTGTTCTCCTATATTATCATCGAAGATAATTTTCTTATTTACACTTCCGTCCTGAAACAAAACAAGTGGGAATAGTTTTTGTATTGCATATAGTACAGTTTTTTTTGCTAATAAATTAGACTATTTTCGTAGGCAGAATAATTCTTCGCTAAAAAAATTCAAGTTCTCCTCAATCCACTAGTTTTTCTAATATTTTCAAAATAATCTGACACCAATTCTGTAATAAATTGCATTGAATAGATTGAATTGATTAAATAATTCAGAGAATTAATTCCATTATTACAATCAGAAAGCAGGAGAATATTTTGGGGTGCTATGGTTGTAATCAAAACCATTAGTTACAAAAAAAAAATTATTTTGGTAATTTCCCCTGAAGTTAATAATTTCTGTGATATTTGTGGAAAAATTTGCTCATATCAATTGTCTTGGGGTTTTGCACCAAAATAATTGTCAGCAAAGGAAGTTCCTTCAGGACCTTCCTTCATACTCACTAGTTTCTAAGTTCTTTACAACATAATTTAGGGAAATTCATTAAATTAAAAGTGAATAGGTGAATGCACCGACGAAAAATTTTAATAGAAAAACCTATTGAATTCATTAGAAAATTCTATTGAATTTCTATTGAACTGTTCTATTAGTTTTTGACCGATTCTACTGAAATGTTCAATAGAAAATATTCAGTAGAAAAAGTCAATAAAATTTAATTTTCCTGTATAACGTATTCTATTGAGATATTTTCTATAGAATTTCCTCAATTCAAATTTTCTAAGTTTTTTCGTTTGATTTCCTTGATGAGAAGAAAAGGAAAATAGAATGAAAAAAACTTAGGAAATTTGAGTCGAGCAAATGCTATAGAAAAAATATGAAAAGAATAAGTTATATAGAAAAATAGAATTCTGTTGACTTTTTCTATTAAATGTTTTCAATTGAACATGTCAATAGAATCAGCCAAAAGCTAATATAAAGTTTAGTAGAAATTCAATAGAATTTTCTGACGAATTCGATAGGTTTTTCTATTAAATTTTTTCGTGCGTGTGATATCACTGAGCTACAATTGTTGTAACCAAAACGATTTTCTACAAAAACAGTTTCACTATGAATTTTTCAACGCTAAATAATTTCAGAAATAATCGAACGAAAATCATCTAGACGAAAAATTTTATTTTTCACTAAATTACTTCCACTGAAAAGAAGACATACCACTGAGTTCAGAGCATTTCTGATCAACAATTCCTTCTCCCTGAAGGCCTCCTTCTGTTTCTTCAACGACGCACGTCTCACAGCATCCGAATCTCTCCCCCGAATCATGATTCAATAATTATCTTGCTCTAAATAAAGCAAAAATCATTCACAAAAGTTGATCAAAAACCCACGTGTAGTCACTCCAATCCACCAACCAAAACAAATTGACATTGAAGTTGGATTATAGTTAGGTTAGAGCTGCGCAGAAACCCCTTGCGCACACGACCGCGCAAAATTCATTCGGAGTGGAAATAAATCCTGGAAAAACAGCAACCGAGAGAATTGCTCCTTTATTTGTCTTTGCTTGACTTTTCCCTCCGTTCTACTCTGCCAATTTACTTTTCCATCCCCTGAATCAAGAGAAATACCGCATTCCAATCAAATAAAAAACTCTTCATTCCAAATTTTGCTGTTCATTTTAATAATATTTTTGTTGGATATATTTTCTCCATCAACTCCTCATCCATTTCAACGAAAATATTGTGATTGTGTGAAATTAATAATTGATTTGTTCGAACCCAGGGAACAATTTTTACGGATGCCATCTAAATTCGTCAGCAAGAGCGGTAAATATCCGGAAATTTACCGGTAAATTTTTAGCCGGGAAACAAAGAATTATTAAACGTCAATAAATTTCTATTCTTTCACCGTTTGGATTGAGGAAACATTTGTTTATATTGAAAAAAACTAATTTGATATGAATGCAAATGCAAATAAGAATCAAGTTTAAGTTTGAATAAAAATTTTATCGCGAGCTATCTGAATGGACTCATTTATTAAACTCCAGCAACGTTTATTTAATTTGAATAAACCATTATTTATTAACGAATTAGAATTTTTAGTCAGACTCAGAAAGTTTTCAATAGTTAAATCAACTACGTAATTGTTCATTCGATAATTCGAAATATAAAACAACTTATAGGGTTGATTATCAATTAATTAGTGGAAATAAATCCTGGAAAGAGCAACTCAACCGAGAGAATTGCTCCTTTATTTGTCTTTGCTCGACATTTCCCTCCTTTTTAATCTGCCAATTTACATTTCCATCCCCTGAATCTAGAGAAATACCGCATTCCAATCAAATAAAACTCTTCATTCAAAATTTTGCTGTTCATTTTAATAATATTTTTGTTGGATATATTTTCTCCATCAACTCCTCATCCATTTCAACGAAAATATTGTGATTGTGTGAAATTAATAATTGATTTGTTCGAACCCAGGGAACAATTTTTACGGATGCCATCTAAATTCGTCAGCAAGAGCGGTAAATATCCGGAAATTTACCGGTAAATTTTTAGCCGGGAAACAAAGAATTATTAAACGTCAATAAATTTCTATTCTTTCACCGTTTGGATTGAGGAAACATTTGTTTATATTGAAAAAAACTAATTTGATGTGAATGGAAATGCAAATAAGAATCAAGTTTAAGTTTGAATAAAAATTTTATCGCGAGCTATCTGAATGGACTCATTTATTAAGCTCCAGCAACGTTTATTTAATTTGAATAAACCATTATTTATTAAAGAATTAGAATTTTTAGTCAGACTCAGAAAGTTTTCAATAGTTAAATCAACTACGTAATTGTTCATTCGATAATTCGAAATATAAAACAACTTATAGGGTTGATTATCAATTAATTAGTGGAAATAAATCCTGGAAAGAGCAACTCAACCGAGAGAATTGCTCCTTTATTTGTCTTTGCTCGACATTTCCCTCCTTTTTAATCTGCCAATTTACATTTCCATCCCCTGAATCTAGAGAAATACCGCATTTCAATCTAATAAAACTCTTCATTCAAAATTTTGCTGTTCATTTTAATAATATTTTTGTTGGACAATTTTTACGGATGCCATCTAAATTCCTCAGCAAGAGCGGTAAATATCCGGAAATTTACCGCTAAATTTTTAGCCGGGAAAGAAAGAATTATTAAACGTCAATAAATTTGTGAGCATTGTGACCCTTAATCTGACCCCGGTGACCTTTAATCCGAAAATTTGTGACTCTTATTCTGACCTCCGTGACCCTTAATCCGACCATTATTTTGACCCTCGTGATCCTTATCTTGACCCTTGTCACCCTTAATTGTGGAGTCTTAATTTCGAGTACCAATTTTTTATCACCAGAAGTCGATTTGGCTTTTTATAATATAGAGAGATTAAATTCAAGGCTTCGTTATAGCTGAAATGTCTATTTCATTACTCATTGAATCATTCGGGACATCGAAAATGGTCTGGATTCAATTGTCAAGACAAGAGAAAGGTGACACAAATTCCGAAAAATTCTGGTAAGTTTTTGTTTATAATTAAACACAATATCAAGTAATAAACCAAAGGTTTCACCAACTGAATAGCGCGGGTATATGCAGAGGTTTTGTTTCTGACGTCAATGTATCGATCTCATTATTAGGGTATGTATCACTTGAGAATACAGATAGGTACCTACCTTACGTATGATTATTGCATCCAAAAATAGTAACTCACTGTATTATTTGTTTGTGCAAATTAACGTTCATACATTATGTTTGTACATTCACATTATCAAGAGCAGTCCAATTCATATATGAGCATAATAACGAAGAGAATGACACGTATTTTCAATTAAAAATAGAAACGCAATCGATGACGGTAATGGAATGTTTATTAGGTGCATTGAATGAGGTAAACTCAATTTATCGTTGTTTACTAATTTAATTTCGTTGATGCGGATGGTTTTTTTTCTGTGATTTCAATGCGTTCACTTCAAGTTAAATATCGCAAAAATTACCTAAACCATTAGAATTTTTACTATTCAAAATAAAAATATATGATGTACAAAGAAATTGAATTGAAAAACCGAGTACATTTGCAAGATAATTCTATTGAATTTTTATTTGAAAAATTTCCGGCAATTCGGAAAATGCAAAGTGAGAGAAAAACAGCAGAGTCTTACTTGTGCCAAAAAAAGCGTTTGTTAAAAATGATCAAGAAACGATCTTCGTGTGCCAAACACGCGAAGCGTGCGTCAAGATTGAAAATTTATGTAAAATAGTCAGCAAAATGTTTTTGACAAAGTCGAGAATATATTTTAACCCTAGATTGGTGACTCTATGAAGGAACCCCCGCCGCGAGTCGTTTATCTTTAATTACAATTGACTGGCTAATCGGAGAAATTAATAAAAGATTGACTTTGTCCATTGAAGTGTCTAAAAAATTATAGTAGTTTTTAGAACAACATATTTCCCAAAATCCCTAAAGAAAACAAATTATTTCGGACAGATGAATTATTTTTTCCAGTGTTAAATGAAATTGCCCATGACGCGACGTTGTCGGATACTCACTAAACACGTTCGAGCAGTGTAGAGTGAATTTGGCAACGCTAGAGTCTAAATAATACGGCGGGGAATCCCCGCGGAGGTGACCAATCGTAGGGTGGCGTTTGGTGACAGGACTAGGGTTGAATATATTTTAAGGATAATTTTCCTGGGCATTATTTTATATGAATGGCTCCAATTTTTATATTAAACAAAACGAAATTAGCTGCGTAGGAGTCGAACTTCAAGAAACTAATTCGTAACTGTTATTGTGTACATTTCACGGAGAGAAATTTTTTAGAAAAATTCTAGTGCTAGCATGGGAAAAGAGGCGCAAAGTGACGGTCAGGAAAAAATTCCAGCGCCGGCACTAGCAATTTTAGTGGGGAAAACGTGGATTTTTCCCCGTATTTCTGTGAAAATTTCACAGGAATCCTCAGAAATTTTACCAGAAATACAAAGAACAGCATTAGAATTTGTCACAGTCGGTGAGTTGTGATTTTTTCCAGTACTTGTACTAGAATTCTTCTAGAAAATTTCTCTCCGTGTTTATCAAAAATTTTGAAGAAAAAATAAAAAAAATAAAAAAAAGGGGATTTTTTAAAAAGAAAAATCCTCTGTAGCTCAAAAATTGGAGGCCCTGGACTATTTTAGGATAGTATAGTATGTATATAGTACATAAAACATCCCTAAAAATGGAAAAAAAGAACGCAAAAAGCAAAAGAGAATCGAAGAAGAGGGTGAAGAGGATTATGACGATTCCGAATAAATTATTCAACAATTAAATTCTCATTGTGAAAAACTTTGGAACCATTCACTTTTTCCGCATTATTATTCAGATAAAAATTAATGAAAGTGAGAAACGACAAGGTTTTACTATTCCGTCACCCATGGAAAACAATACGCGCGCGAAACGCGCCCCCTGTTCTGCTATTCAGAAACGAAATGACATGAATTGTAAATTTTTCCCTGAATTTTTTGAGTTTTCACAGAATAGGTAATTGAACTGAAGAATCAAGTAGTTTAAGGATTCCCACATGATTTGAACAGAAAATAAGTGAAATATTTCCTGAAATTTCAGTGGAACTTGAACACGATAAAAACTCCTGGAATTTGGCACGGTAAAAACAAACGAAAGTTTTTAAAAATATATGTTAGACCACGTTAAAAAGTGGGGAAAATGAAGACTTCAAATAGATTATGCTCCATATGTCCACGAAAGATGACCTACAGAATGGTACCAGTGCTTCAATTATCATCCAATTCACAGTTGTTTCTGGCATTTTCTATAAATTCAGCAGTGAAGCGGTAAACCGGGTCAAGTCGTTTTGACTATTGGCCAGTTTTTGACAAATATCTCGGAATCTAAAAGAGATAGAAATTTTTTTGTCATGACCTTTTTTGTAGAGCCAATTGAGTGTTACAAAAAAGGTGATGGGAAAATTCTGCCATCTCTCTTAGATTCCGAGATATTCATCAAAAACTGATCCAAAGTCAAAATCGACTTAACCCGGTTTACCGCTTCGCTACTGAATTGTTTCTGTATATTTCCAAGATGATCCTATCTATCCAAGTGAAACGAAGGATGAGTGTTATTGGCATTGTTATTCTCTCATTCGGAATCTTCACACCACACGGCGAGAAATATTCAATAAAAATGCTTATAGGACATTTTACGTAACTGTCACGGAGTTTTTCCAGAGCGTTCCGTGATTTTTATCTGAATCACCTGTGAAAAATTACACTACCGCCACTTAAATTTTCTGAGTCGATCCCGTAATCGGTGAGCGAACTGTGAGTTCCGTAATTTTTACTGAACATTTCCCTCCGTGCAATTAAATTGACACAAATATCGAGAGAGGCGAAAACAAACGTACTCCGGAAATTCGATAGCCCTTGTTCCCTGCGAGATCTACATTCGCATGGAACATTTTCATTGTGACTCTTCGACGTTATTTATGGAAGACTATACAGAAAATCCATAAATACTTCAGTGAGGCAGTACAAAATAATCTATACTGCTTCACTGAATTCGTCTTAAGGAATCTCGGATGGTCTGAGTTGTTGAATCTCACGTGATGAAGCAGAATACCATTCCTACCGTTATGAAATATCAATGTCGAATGCACTGGAGCAATTATAATTGACATGAACGAACATGAAATAATGAGAGAAATTCTATGGATTAAGTCTGTAATGATGCTGTCGACTGGAAATACTGAAGGACTGGTGTAATAAGAGCTGTTGCTGGGGGAGGATTTCTCTTTCGCTGTAAGTGTTGTTGTCTATGCGTAATAATGAGGATTTGATTATAAGGCGCCTATTATTGTAGATTATGTCATCAGGCGATAAAAGTATTATCTGGCGAATGTGGTTTTATAATTCGAGCCGAAGGTGAGCGCGAGAAATGCGCGCATATTCTGGGTAATTTTCAATCCTCATAATTTTCTCTTGTGTACGATACGTGAATTAACGCCGAGGAGCTGTTCACAGGCGTAATTGTGGTGTCACTCACTAATGTAATCAATTGTAATCTCAGTGAAATCAATGTAATCATTGTAATCACATGATTACCATATTTGTAATCACTGTAANGGTAATCATTTGTAATCACTGTAATCATTTGTAATCAGTGGAATCTTTCGTAGTTGCTCCTAGTGAGACCGTGAATTTTGTTTTTGAATTTTCGAGCGCGGCATTTCTACCAACGGTAAGTCTCAGAGATCCCTGGATGAATTTTTCTTGAAATCCCAGATGTTTATGGTTCAGAATCTTGCATAGCCAATGCGTTTCGCACAGAGCATTTGTCCGTAGAAAATTGATTCAACAGAATTAAAATTTCTTCTTATTCTGGAGAACCAACGACTGAATTATCTTTGAATTATCTGCTGGTAAGTTTCATTCTCCATCAATGGTAGATATTCAGTAAATTTATTTTGCTGATAGCACTTATAAATGCCCAAATTGTTAGATGGAGTGATGGAGACTGCATTCCTCTGTTCTAATCCCCGCCCCTCCTTCCTCATTTCTTTGCAGGTTCTAATAATTAATTATTCCATCAATTCATATTTAATAAGAGGCCATTTTTTGTGATTTCAATGATTACAGATTTTTGGTAATCACAGAATGTAATCGACGAAATCATTTGTAATTATCTAATCAGATTCTGTGCTCTTGGTAATCACGGTTATCACATAGGCAATGATAATCAGTGTAATCAATCCCCCAATACTGGGTAATCGATTACATTTTGTAATCGCGGTGTCACCCAATTTGCCTGTGAATAGCCCCTCGATTAACGCACTTCAATGAACAAAACTTCCCACTTTTCATCACATTTTTCACTCACTCCATTCATTCAATTTATCCCCATTTCTCTTGAGATTACTCTTTTAACAATTCCAGGTTTTCACGCGAATTTTTAAAGCGACAAACAATATTTTCCCATTGAATTTCTTCTTCAACGTGAATGTAACTGTCGTGCACTCGTTTGTTAATGACGTGAGAGGTATAATATCACCCCAAAGAGGTCTCCGAATCATACGTCAATTTCGATCGTACTAGAATGTCCATTACGTTTCAACTCGTCAGCAGTAGAATAGTTTTTAAAGTCGTATGACGTCATAAACCCCAGTGACAGCTGGTTCCTATGAGCCAGAAACAGGTATAAGAGGCCAACTGGTCGGCTCGTAACCTTTAATGGTCGGTCGATGCCCGTTTGCGCTCCGTGGATTCACCGGTTGTGCTATACCACCAATGGAGTTTACTTTTGCATATGAAAATATATAAACTAGCCGTGACGTTCTATGGTGACTCTGATTCCTCATCCCCCCTTTGTGTCATTGAATAATGTCATTAGATAATGGCTGTTGTGTGATGGGGGAAAACTCGACGTCTACTGCAAGGGAAAATGACGGATGAGCTATCAGATGAATTTATTCAAGCTGCAAATGCACTGTTGATTTTTTTTGCTTTTTGCTTACTCTTAATGTTCTCCTGGCGGTTCGGAGGTGAAGAAAAATTGGAAAATGAGAAAAAAATTGAAAACCAAAAATAAACGAATAAAAACATCGCGAAATTATTGTGAAAAAGAGTATTTGTTGTTAAAATGAAGGAATTATATGAATATTGTGAAAGAGAGTTTTTTTATCGTTCCAATAAAGTTGATACCGTTATGGAATCACTTTCTAAGTTTATTTTATTCTATTTTTTTCTTTTATATCAAGAAAGTTAAATAAAAGAACTTGGAAAATTTGAGCCGGGAAAATTCTGTAGAAAACATCTCAATAGAATAAGTTGAATAGAAAAATCGAATTCCCTAAGTTTTTCTATTAAATTTTTTTGTGCGTGAGTGCTAAATGGGTAAAAGAAATATACTTCACAAAAGACTTCATAATAAAACCCAATAAGAGAGTTGAAAGAGAATTATCTAATAAAAAAAAACTAGGTGCAGTAACTGGTCCCTCCGTGTTTGATGATCGAGCAGTTGCTGCTACCGGAGTTTTTGCCATTTATCTAACCGAACTGCGATGGGATCACACCCTGTTACTTGGCAAATATGAGAGTACATCGCCTGATTTGAGAATGAAATTTTTAATTAAAAAAAAAAAAATTAACTCTAATTTTTCCAAACAAGAGAGTTTTTGACTCTAATATTCCGACCCTCATTTTTCAACCTCCACTTTTTGACCCTTATATTCTCACACTTAGTGTCTGACCCTTTTTTTTCTCCAATTTCAATAGAAAAAAATAAAATATGAGAATCACTCTACTTATTAATCTTTGTTACGGACACGATCAGTATTTGAAAGGTTAATTATACTCGAGTGAGAAGGTAAATGAGAGTAAGATTCGTCACTTAGTCACGGTCGTGACTTATACTATTTAATTAAATATTATTCGGGAAAGTTTTGCCGTGGTAAAACACTGAAGTGTACCGATAAGTCAAAGAATATAAAATAGACAAGAGGCTACAGAGGAAATAGTCGTGAGTTCGAACGACAATAAAGAGTCGCGAACCCGTCGCTAATGACCTAGCTGTCGATGCGACGTTAAGCCCCAACGAACGAACGAATCAATTATGGAGTGAGTAGCCCCTCGATTATTTTAGTATTTTGAAGATGCGGATGGAGATTCAGGTAGAGCCGGGTTCTCGTAGAGTCTCTGGATCTGGAAGGGCCCTCGAATTAGGTGGTGAATGGAGTGGTCTGCCTGATTGAGAGTCAATGGGGATCGACAATTCGTAGTGGAGATGAAAATGTTGAAGAGTTTGCTCAGGTCCAGTGGGTATGACTCTAAGGGCAAGACTTCCAGAAATTCTTGAAGAGAACTTCGTGCTGACTTTTGGGATTTTGTAGTTGAAGTAAAACTTGGACAGCAACTGCGTTGGATCAGACTGAAGACGTAACGCTCCAATTCGGTCTGTCAGTCTTGGATTACCCCTTTTTATTACCCTAATAAATCTTTCTGCGGTGTTATTTGATCGTCATGTTGATTTTTCCTTTGCGGACGTGATTACTGTCCGCTATTCTCTAAGAATTCTCTCTCATTTTCGAGTTAATGTTTCTGCGTGTTGTTGACTCACTTGCTATCGTTCGTTTGCCTTCTGGTCCATATTCTCGCTTCAACTGTCGGCTCCCGTATCTCATATTTTTCGTGATTCCTATTTTATTGCTTTGTATTTCATTCCCGCGAGAGTAAATATCAAAATTTTAGTTGCGTCGTTTCGGATGCGCTCAGGGCCGTAACATCTTATTGTATTCTATTGCATTCTTTTTTTGTTTAAATATATTCTTGTCTATCCACGCATGAAAAAATTCAATAGAAAACCTAGCGAATTCGCTAGAAAATTCTATTGGAATTCTATAGAAATTCTATGGGGTTTCTATAGGATTTCTATTGGAATTCCATTGAAAAATTCGACTAGTTTTTTGCGCTGATTTTATTGCATATTCCATAGGAAAAAGTCAATGTCTTTTGAATTTCTGTTCGAATTTTTCTCTTGACATTTTTTCTATTAGAATTATTGGGCGCAAATTTTCTAAATTTTTTCCGTTGGATTTTGTTTTGTTTTGCATTCTTATAGAAAAAATCTCAAGAGAAAAATTCAAACAGAAATTCCAAATCTATTGACTTTTTCTTATCGAATATCCAATATAATAGAATCAGCGCAAAAAAAAATAAATAGAATTTTTCAATAGAATTCTAATAGAAATCCTATAGAATTCCTACAGAATTCCAATAGAATTTTCTAGCGAATTCGCGATGTTTTCTATTGAATTCGTTCATACGTGTCGCGTTGACACCTATCTTTGTTTCACATTATTCTTGTTGATTCCGTCATTAAACTGTAAATAATCGAACCTGTTATCTTCTCTTTATTGATTCCACCGGAGAAGTAAGGAAATTGGGAGAAAATGGGTTCATGTGGGCGGTTGAAACTGGAACTGATGCCTCTGAACATGACAAAATCTCGGGCTTCAGGCAATTATTTTTCAAGAATTTATTTTAATTAATTCTCCCATTTAGCAAGTGAAATGAAAAGCAGAAAAAGTAAAAAGACGATCAAACTACGTATTTTCCTTAGCCACATCTCGAATTTTGAATGAAGAATAATATTTATCAAGTCTCATATCGATCTCAAGTCCTTACGAGGGCAGAAACTGAGTCCTTCACGGTATGAGAATTAATCATTTGTTTTCTTTCGTAACTATATCGTTGACCAGTTCTGAAGGATATTTATCTAACATTTCTAAAATGAAATCAATAATCAATGATGCACGGGATTTTCCGTAAAGAAGGGCACCTAGTACACTGTTGGAAAAAAAATGAAATTTCATGAACAGTTGACTACTAATTTTCAGGACAGTGACACTGAATGCAATTTAGGGGGAAGGAATCACTAAATTTTAGGTTTCAGTGAAAATTTAGTAAAATTCCAGAATTTTTAGCAGCATAAAGACGAGAATTCTTTAATTTATTTGAATATCCAATCTAATATGAATATTCAGTGCCAAATTACATTGATTATTTTTCCAACCCAAATATCGGGTAATATAATTGGCCCATTCGACATCACGTGGTACAAGCTCCAGGGTTTTCAACTGATATTTTTTGATAATTTTCGCCATTCCAGTAAACCATTCATGAACTATTAACGAATATTCATTTGGTCATATTCAACTCTACGATTCGTTAATAGTTAACGAATCTCGTTTGGAATAAATGAATCATTCTATCAGCGTATAATTATCAAAAGTTGCTCGATAGTTACTTTCATCAACCGAAGACATTCAAATTTCTCTATTCCCCAGCACCATTAAAAATTTACGATTACGCCGTTGTCCGAACAATTCTGCTAAAACGCCCGAAGTGTTTGCACCAAAGCACCCCACGCATCGCCGATATTAACAGCATTACTCCCTGAACGGTGACCCAAGCCTGTAAATCGATCCCCACCAGGTATACGCACACCCTGTTGCGTCTCTCGATGACTGGGCGTCGGGCAAACGGTCAACGGGACTAGCTTTGTCACGCGCACACACGACATGACCGTCTGACCGTTGTTTGGGCTGTTCTCCTCGTACTGTTCTGTCACACCAGTGAGCTGTCGTCACACTATCGCCCTATCGCCCTTTGCAAATGCGCACATGTGATAAAATCTGACACCACCCGCGTTAAACAAAAAGAAAAAAAACCCTCCCCCGGGGGTTGAAAAACACCCTCACATGCGACGTAAATATTTCATAATGAAAAACAAGCAGGGTTGTAAGCCTTTTTGGCAGAAGCCATGTGACATTTACTTTTTTTTTCTACCAATTCCATTAGTAATAAGCTTTCGAATGGATCCGCACAATTTCGCAGATGATAACTACTCAGAAAGCTATTCATATTGGTAAGGGGGATACAATTGTCAGAGCTATACAATTTTATGACTTTTTACGTCATATGGAGACGAAAATCATTGATAAAATGACGATGTGTAATTTTTTAGAAAAAAAGATTTTTGGGTAAATTGCTCTATGCCCGGATGTACTGAATCGATTGACACAAAATTTTATACATAACTGTGCGCTCATAATACAAATTACTACCCAGAATCTCAGATATCTAGACTAAGCTTGACCCGTAGTGTGGACACCACATTAACTTTTAACTTTAAAATGAAAAAATTAGAAAAACGCTGATATCTCGAAAACTTTATGTGGGCGAGTATACATATTTTAATTGATCTTGATAGAAGATATCGTGACAAATATTTTGAAAAAAAAAGTGAATCTGTCCAGTAGTTTAGGAGATATTAAGCATAACAGTTTTTCACAAAAAGTTGAATATCTTCTAAACTACTTATCCGATTCAGCTCGTGAACAATACAGTTCTGTAGTATCACAAGAGCTATAGTCCTACCAAATTTCAACTTCCTATCTTGAATTTTCAGCGAGTTATCGTTTCCACAACGATTTCTTAGTAAAAATGAAAAATGCCAATTATTACTAAACTGACCCTAGTTACGTAGCAATATTTTGATCTAATTCGATAGATATTATCGTAAGGAATACTTTCCCGTCAAAAAACCTCAATTCGGTCACGTAGTTTATGAGATATTAACCCTAGTCTGGTCACCCTACGCGACCCAACGACTTGGTCACGTCCGCGGGGAAGTGCCGCCGTGTTATTTAGGCCCGAACGTTGCCAAATTCACTCTACACTGCCCGGGCGCGTTTAGCGAATTTCCGGCAACGTCGCGTAACAGGCGCTTTCATTCAACATGGGAAAAAATAATTCTTCTGTGAGAAAAAAATTGTTTTCTTCAGGAATTTCGAGAATTATGTTGTTCTGAAACTACTCTAATTTTTTAGATACTTTAATTGGAAAAGTCAATTTTTTTTGAATTTTTCCGACCAGCCATTCAATGGCAATTCAAGAAAAACGACGGGCTGCGGCGTTTCCCTCATATGGTGACCAATCTAGGATTAAGGAAACAAGATTTTTGACAAATGGCTATATCTCGGAAACTACTGGGCCGATTAAGCTGAACTTGCGCCCGCAAATGCTCCATAATAGGGGAGGATGGGGCAAAACGGCCCCCCTTCAATCGTCAATATTTTCCGATTCAATAATCCGATTGGGATGAGTTAGAGCTCGTTTTGAAGAATGAAAAATTATCTTCAAAATGAAGTTGAAACTGGGAATTTTCACAATGTCATTCACAAGTTATTGACAATTGAAGGGGGGCCGTTTTGCCCCACCCTCCCCTAATACCAGTTATCCAACAAAATTTCCNTTTGCCCCACCCTCCCCTAATACCAGTTATCCGACAAAATTTCCGATTTTTAGCTCAAACTTTAGTCCTTTTTTCGGGGGGATTTATAAAAAATTTCCGAAAAATCGGCATACACATTCCGACATAAATACATACATTTTCTAAAAACATCATATTTTCACGTTTCATGACATTCTACATCATTTCCAAGCAAAATTACGAGATCGTAAAAATCATCGATTACAAGGCTTCCACTCGTAAGCAAAAAAACAAAAATCATAAGTAGGAAATTCTCATTACGATAATTTAGTAAAAGAAGAGTCATCGAGTATTTTTGTCCTCTCACACTCGATTTCTTCATCTCTCCCTCGTTCGTGACGTCACAATCCTGCGTTGAGGGGCGCGGCCGGCCATATTGATTCTGGCCCCCACCACCTGGACAAAGACGTTCGTTCCATTCACAAATATGCTCCGCCAATCCCCCGTCGACACCCCCCGCCATCGTTCACCTACTGCTTGTAAAACGTTTACTCTCTCCACCGGTGAAATCCATCTCCCTCACACCTGCATCGTCCCCTCTGCCCTTTCCTTCACACCTCCTGCTCTTTGTGCGAGGCCTCCTTGTGGCATTGACAACTGTTATCATGTTTTCTTCAGACTTCATTTGTCGAGGCAAACAGAACTGTACGATTGCCTCTGTGAAGTTTATACTTTTGTTTGTTGTTTCAATTCAATTGTAAACAAAGGTTTGCTTTGTTTGGGTACGGAGTTTACGTCAGTCTGAATGATTACTCTTGTGAATTCTCGTCACGGGGGTTTTCTAGTTTGTTGTGACCTTGAGCCTGAGGTGGCATTGTTTGATTGGAGTAGCGTCATCAGTTATTGACGATGTGTGTTGATGGATATTGGCGTCTGTTGTTGCGTCTGGATGGAGTCAACACAGTAGAATGAATGAATGATGGTTGGATAGTGAGATGTAGAGGTATTCCGGGATTTATTTTCCCGAAGGTCGGGATAGGAATCTTCAATTCCTGATGAGTCAGTAGCAATGGAGTGGAACTATCTTTCTTTTTTATTTCTATTCTTTTTGTCGTACGGTGGAGGGAAGTACTCCATCAATTTTATTCTTCGTTTGGGTGCTTTTTAACCCGTCGTTAACGTCAGAGCTTCCATTGGAGCTTCATTTAACCCTACACTGATAGAACGGCTCAGTCGAACCAAATGAGACTTTTTAACTATTACCACGATTCGTTAACTATTAACGAATAGCGGTAACAGTTAAGAAGCCTCGTCTGGTGCAACTGAATCGTTCCACCATTTCTATCAGTGTAGGTTAGCACACATTTTATATTTTTTTTTTTTTTTTTTTTACATAGCCCGGTGGCTTGGCGCAGTGGGTAAGTTCAACCTTTCGTTGCCTCACATGCGAAAGGTTCCGAGTTCAAATCCCGACCGGGTAGAATGGTGCGATCTAACCATTTTAAAGTCTTGATCATCATCGCAGTATACCCTAACCCGGTCGAAGCGATGTAAAATAACGATAAAAAAAATAAATTATTATTTTATATTTTAAGTCGTGCCGTGCAATAAGTCGACTTTATCGCATGCTGCGCTTCGCACTTCACATTTGTCGAAAACGCAATTTGTGCCATTGTACTCTAATGTACTATTATTTTATCGTATAAATTTGAATCTTCACACTTAATCATTATTGAACATTTAAAAAATCGCTAGAACAGATTAGAAATGTCTACTACTCTCCTATTCTCTTTATTGTTTGAGCTGCCACAGCCAAGGCCGATTGGAGGGTCAAGCCATGATAAAAATTCGTAAAATCTGCATACGTGACATTGAGGTATATCTCAAGCCAATACCGCCCAAAAGTTAGTCCAACGAGTGATGGCTGGAAATAAACCGCCCCAACCATTTTATCAACTTGTGTTGTCTTTATTTATCGGTGGATAAAACTTATTACAGTTAAACTAATTATTTATGCCATGGAAATGCTTAGAAAAGAGTTTTTGAAAATTTAATTTAAATGACGACATTCTGGAAGCCCTCGAAGCTTTTCTCACGCAATAAAAATAAAAATTGATGATTGAAAATCTTGAAAATTATAGTGTTGCGCATGAAACAGAAAAAGTTACTTAGGTAGGGTAAACAGGTCACTTTCTGGACGGGAGTTAGTTTCTGGACGATTTCAACTTGCACTGAATATTCCATAAATAAAATGAACATTGTGCTGACTACTTCACCTTTCAATCATATTACTCGTGTATAATCATGTGATCAATTTTTTTTTCTATTGATCGACATTTAATGAATAAAAAAATATGGCTCAGTCATCCAAAAATTAGGGTTTCAGCTGCATTCAACTATTTATTAATTTAATCATTCTTTGTTTTGTTATTTTCACGTTTAATCTGTCAAGTGGACAACTCAGTTGAAAATAAAAATAAAATTTACGGAATAAATCATTCATGTTACAAATTATTATTCTCATCAAATTAGAAGTGTTATCGCGTATTTTTCCAGTCTCAAAAACAAAAATCACCGACTTTACCGATCTCGATCAGCTGTTGTGCGGTGTTGTCGCGTTTCTCGACTCGTAATGGCGGTCAAATTTTTTTCAGAGGAATTCGAAACTCAATCGAAGATATCACGCCTATATGGCTCGGTCCCCTACTTGTTCTCGCCGGCGATAGATTCTCCATAGTCTAACGTAAATGGCTTGTGGTTTTTTTTCAATATCTTGAGTGTCTAACCCATGCAACATCTCGATCAAAGTTCACACGGTCACGTTTCTTCCCTAAGCGTAATGTTACAAGAAGTGATTTACAGAAATTAATTTCTCACTGGGATACCCCGATGGAAGGATTAAGATTATTACTAACGTGTAGCTCTAACATGAACCTGGCGTATGAGACAATATCAAAATTATGGTGAATAATGTGGGTTTTGGCTAAACATCCTTAAAATATTTTTGAAGGTATGGAAGCCATCATATGCCCATTTAGGTGATTCTTTTCTTTTAGATCCTACGACGAAACTTCGCCTGTGCACACTATGCTCAGTATTTTTGTTATGAGACAAATTTAATTTTAACAGTTAAGCATCATAAATCAGAACGTAATAAACATAAAGAGATGGATCACCTCAAAATCTAATCTTTCAAATGGTTTTCGAAAGTGAGAAATGGCGTTAATTTTTTAAATTTCCCTGTATCACGATCGGTCACGCACAATTTTTATTAATCGAATTGACTCGATTATTTACTCCCCTGTCCCAATTCTCCCGTTCCGAGTGTTTTGATCTTGAGCAAAAGCTGTTGATCACCTTTGAAACAGTCACGACTGCAGATATAACAGTCTCTTACAGGGGCCGGAGGACGGGATGGGGGCGGGTAGGATATAAAGTGTACTCACGAGTGCATTTAAACGTGAGGAGGCAAGAGGCAAAAACCATGGAGGTGGATAACAAACGAGGGTAAAGGTGACCTCCTTTACGCCAATGGCCCTGGGACAAAACCCACGTTGTGAGGCTTTCGCATTAGTTTGTTGATTGAAAATTATGCTTCTCGTGTTCAATTTAATTCATGGTTTCATGGAGTTGCTATGGGAATGTAATATTGTTTCAACTTTTCTCTTAAATTGAATTTCCCTCATTTGTTGGTTCACGGAGAATATGAGTTTTTACTTTCTAGAACCAGCAAATAATAAATAAAAAATATGTAAAAAAATCTCTGAAATATTTTTAACTTTGGAGATTTTTTACGTTAAGAATATCCAAGTACTTTGCCTATTTTTTCTTCAGTGAAATGCTTTTCTATTTTTGTAGATGAACATCAGAGCTTCTATTCGAGCGGCATATGACCCTAAATTTCCGGACATTTTGCAATGATTTTATTATTTATCTCGATAAATAAAGAAATTAGAAAGTTTACTTTTGGAGGAAGATTGATGAAGTAATTGAAAAATTGCAATTTTCGAAAATTAAGAGCATTTTCTATAAATGATTTATAAACAATCAATTTTCCACCATAAAAATCATTTGTTCGGAATCGTAACAAATTTATTCGTATTCAGAATTTTATCAGAAATCGCGCTGAATAGTCATGATTTTTTTCCAATTTTTTTTCTCGTAATTTAATTGACAAATTTGATGATCGAAAATGGTTGAATCTATGGTCTGATCTGTACCAAACTGTAAAAAATACTTGGATATCCGTAACTAGAGGTACCTAAAACTTTTGGGATTCCAACTTTGATGCGTGTAACAAATTATTAAAATGCCTTTTTCAATATTTTTTTTTCAACAATGGTAAAAACAAATTATTTGACATCAGCGAAAAATATGAATTATCGATAAGAAAAGTTTGAGACTGTCAATAATTTTCGTATTGGAAAGCGAATTTTCGTTCGTTTTATGATTCTTCAAAATTTCGAAATTTTTCTTGACCTTGGAAAGGTTATTTTCTCATAAAACTTTTTTTTATGTAACGAAATTCTAAATATTTCCATTTATATTAACTTTCATCTAATATTTATTTCAGATTTCAATCTCTATTTATAAAGATTTGATTGAATATGGATGATTTAATTAATAAATAAGTGCAGATGAGTAAAAAATCTTTATTCAAAACTGTTTGCTTGAAGTTTGTGTGTTTGCACACGCTTCATACTCCTGGGAAGAACTAACTCTAGAAACAAAATTTCGACTTTTTTAAAAACCAATTTACGCTACGTCTTGTTTTCGGAATTCACTTGCAAAATGAATCCTTCAATTTCTTTCGTTTTAATAAAATGAAATTGTAATGAGGGACCGCTTCCTCATATTGATTGAGATGAACTTAGTGGAGTCAGACGTTGAATAATCGTCGAGTCCTTGGATCCTTTATTCCGGATGGAAAATTCATGCGGTGGAGAAGAAATATTTCTGCTTCTATCTCTCTTGCAATTCACTAATGAATTCCAGTTCCATATTTAGCGGGTGTGCTATTTGCTGGGTTGTTCCATCTAATCACTTGAATCTCAAATTGCTCACTTGTTCTTTCTTTGTTTGATGACTGATTGAGTTTTGTGAGGAGTCGGTACGAATATTTGGGGGATGAACAATTATTATTGAAAGTTTCGTGGGTTTTAAGCAAGAATTTAGTAGCTGGTGACTCAATTCCCGAGAATCGCGTCAATATCTTCAGGGAACATCCTCCAGAGCTAGCGAAAGATTCAGCTAATGGCTTTAGCCTGGACCGAATGCGACATCTTAAGGTGTTTCGTGTAAAAAGTTGAAATCATGAAAAAAAATTGGAAAAATGATAAGAGAATTTTCGGAGCAATTATCATTATATATTTGTTTGATGAATTTAATTACTGATGAGGATCATAAATGTTCTCATAAACGCAGCTGCCAGTCTCACAGTCAATATCTGATCACTTGAAAGTTTGGAGAATCTCGAGACACCGTCAACTCCTAAAGATGTCTTCAACTTTCAAACAAATTATTCGTCCAATAAATTCTTGAGAACTCTTTCGGACTTGTGGAATTTATCGGGAATCCCTCGAATAGCTGTATTGTAACCAGTGGTATGCAACCGCTGGAAGTAATCCAATTACACGAAAGCCCCAGCGAACCCTAAATTATCGTCTTGAATTCCCATTTGCCCGGAATCCCGTTGTTATCAGGTGCTTCACTGTGCTCAATCCTAATTAGTCGGTTTATCATTATGGGGAATGCATGTCGTTTCGTGTTGTATCATAGCTGCGAACAGAATCCACATTCAGAAAATAAAAAACCTGCAGGTGGCTCTGTCTTTGATGCAACCGTAATTTTACGGGGATGAGTCTCTAGTCATTATTTTTTCGGAAACCGCCGTATTCCCTCCATTTCTTTTTTGATGGGAACGCTCCGATTTTTTTTTCAATACGCTGGGAGAAAAGCAAACACGTTGTCAAACAAATCTTGTTTGGGCCAACCAAATCGCTAGTTGAAAATTGCCAAAAAAGAATTTGTTTGGCTCGAATTTGAAAGTCTCAAACATGAATAATTGTTCTGCTTTCGATAACAACGAAATATTTGGGTCAAGAGGCGGATAATTCACACCAGACGGTGCCTTTTCAGAATGAAAATATCCACGGAGAGAAATATTTAATAAAAATTACGTATCTTTTCCGTAATTCCGGAGCGAAATGTGGTTGCGGGAAATTTTACGGAACTGTCACGCAATTTTTCCGAAGCGTTCCGTAATTTTTATCTGAATCTCTTGTGAAAAATTACGATACCGTCACTTCAATTTTCTGAGTCGATTCCGTAATCGGTGAGTGAAATGAGAGTTCCGTAATTTTTACTGAACATTTCTCTCCGTGTCTCATATAGAGGAAAATTTATCAACAAATATTTTATCCCTAAATTATAAGATTGCTATCATATCATTATTATTGTTTCATTTAAGGGTCCATTTGTTGTCTGTGATTGTCTGTTTCGCATAAAACAAAGATTTTTCGGAAGCAAAACACGTATGGGAGTATCGAATAACGAAGGAGTAGTGCTAGAAATGACATTTTCATCACGCTGTGACGAAAAGTGAACTTTTTGGCACGCTCCCCGTGCCTAAAAGTCCAATTTCCGCCACATTGTGATGAAAAATATTGTTCGTAACTCGTGAAAAAATGTTTTTTGCACTCGTTACGAAATATACTATTCTTGCGTGTACAGAGAATGCAATTTTTTTAAAACTACTAGATCTATTACGCACTCTCTGCATATTTGGCACAAAAAAATCCTTTTTTTGATAATTTTCAAAAAACTAGTTTCTTGGCACAAGTAAAACTTGTTTGAGAACTTTGTTGTTTTTCTCGCAGTGTACTTCAAGACGTCTTAAAGACACTAGTTTTTACAAAGCACTTTAAAACGCATTGCCTTACTTTACGGTATTAAGTAATAATTTCTCATTTCATGGGAATTACCGAGCAGATAATATCACTGTAGAAATAATAATGGAGTATTGAAATGAATATCTTGATTTGATGGAAATCTTCACGAAGAATTAATGAATAAAGAAAACGCCAGAACGAATTAATAGTTAATTAATTCAAAGTCGACCGTGAAACGCTGAGGAGGTATCATTTTAATTATTGAGTAATTCCGGAAATGAGTGTCGTTAGGATGAAATATCGGGGAAATTAACGCCAAAGCTGGGAGGGAACGTCTCGTTCGCCGGAAATACATCTACGTAAGTATTCCTAAAATCACTTGCTAGTGAGATAATTTTACCATTTCACTTCTCTACTGGATTGGGTGCAATCGAGTGTGAGTTTCACTCGAGGAGTGAAGTGGCGAACCGTGAAAGGGTATTTTTTCCGATATCATTGAATATTACGGAGGGGTTCATCCAGTTATACCAGTGCTTCTATTTTTTTCCGTTAAAAGCTCTTTCAACATTTATAATTGAATACCATTGCTTCCATTCAGACACAAATTTACACGTCATTATTTGACATTTTGCAGTTAATTTATTATTTTAACTTTTTTGAGTCCATGCATCATGATGACTGATTTTTCATTTTAAGGAGAGGCCCACTCCGGGGAATAAACTTCTTTGTTCATCGAGAAAAACTCTGTAAAAGTACTTTTTATCGTATGATTTCTCAAAATCATACGATAAATTCATGTTCAAATTCAAAATGTTACCAGACATTGATAAAAAAAGAGATTTTTGAAGGTTTGAACAATTTTTACTGTTGATTTAGAAGGGAAAATTAGGAAACAGACTGATCTGGAATTTCTTCTCATGCGACTTAATGGAAAAACTTCATAATTTAAAATATTTAAGCCCATTAAAATTTGGTTTAATTTTAGAATGACTCAAGATGAGGAGAACCAATAAATAAATAAATTGCATAGGTTAATTATTGTTATCAGGCAGATAAATGGAGAGCCTGTGTGAACAGGAGTAAAATAAAAAATAATTTCAATGAAGGATTCATTTATTTCTTTATTCAGGAGGAAATGTTGGACAAAAATAAGTTTGAACTTCTTTCCATACGATTTATCTGAAAAATGTAACGATGGAAAGTATTTGGATGCATTAAAATTTGGTTCGTTTTAAAAATGACTCAAAATTGAGACGATAAATAAATTCAAAATGTCAAATCCCGGAAATTTTCATCATGTTTAATTTCCACTGAAATTTTATAATTTTGTTGTTGAAAAATCAAATATTTCATTGATTTTCTGTTTGAATGATCTAAAAATCAATAAAACACTTTATTTTCAGTTCAATTATTCCGCAAAAATATGGAAAAATCAAGAAAATTCAGGGAAAAATAAAAAATGTATGCCATTTTGTTTTTAAATATTTATGTTCCATTGAAAATTCAATCAAGTTGTGAAATCTCTCATGAATTTCCGTGAATTGTCCCTAAAACTTGAAATTTTGTTACCATTTTTCCCCTGAATCGGATTCAATATCACTTTCATGAGAATTACTACTACATTTTCCATGGAATTTCGAAAAATTTCAAACTGTGTGATAGATTCTTGAAGAATCTAAAATCAGTCTGCGATAAATATACCGATTGCTTGGGGTCTAAATTCCAAACTCAACGCCTTATTTCTAAATAATTCCAAATGCAACTTCTAATTATTCCGACATTTCATTTGTTCATTCACTTCCGTTGTCATTAGATCCATCACCAACTCGGGAATTAATTTAATTCACATGGAAATTCGCATTGCATCTGTTGATTATTGTTATCAGACAGATAAATAGAGAGCCTGTGTGAATCGGAGTCAAACAAAGAACAACTTCCCCGAAATATTCACCATTGGCTAAATAATTAAAAGCTCCATTGTTTCACTCCTCATTTGTATTCTGAATATTTTCAGCGCGCAGAGCAGCCCTCCGAGTTGTAAAACTAATGTCCACATCCTCAGTGTCGGAGGAGGATTTATAAACCTCTCGAGAGTTGTTCTACTGACTTCTATCAAATTTCCGGGCAAAGGCAATTTCATCGTCTCACAATTCCTGCGAAGATTCTTGGGAATCTTCTTTGAATCTCTCATTACGAGAGTACTTCCTTCTTATGCGTGTTTCCACGGTCCGTCCTACTATCCTCAACTTCATCCAAGGCATTGTTTTTTGCCTCCGCATGGAAGCTTTGTAATCGTTCAACTTTAATTTCGGATTTTTTTGTTAGATCAACCGATTGTGATATAAAAAGTTCGAAATGGTAGATTTCATCATTAGCCCCACAATAGTATATTACACCCAAAGAAAAATGTACTTTTCACCAATACCAACCGGTACTTGGGGGAAGTTGACTCGTGAAAAGTTCGAAAAATACTTGTTCCAAGCACTTTTTGTATTCTTGAGTGAAGTACCACCTCTGCCGATCAAGTAGAAATAGTACTGAGAGGAAGTAGCTTCACTACTTTCTGATAGTGCTTTTAGTACTTTTCACAAGTACCAAAGGTACTGGTGACAAGTATTTTTTGAACTTCTGTCAAGTACTTTTATGAATTAATTTCAGTACTTTCAATCGATCACTGCATTGAAAGAAGCGAATATTATCGACGGATAAAATGAGCTTTCTTGCGCATTTGTAAATAAAAGTATTCAGGAGAAGATATTTTGTAGGGAAAAATCAGTAGATTGTGATTTTTGTGGGTGGTTTCCAAATCGAATTGATTTCCAATTTTGAGAATCGTAATTCACATTCTTAAAATCGTAGACCCAAAGAAAATGTACTTTTCACCAGTACCGACCGGTACTTGGGGGAAGTTGACTCGTGAAAAGTTCGAAAAATACTTGTCCCAAGTACTTTTTGTATTCTTGAGTGAAGTACCACCTCTGCCGATCAAGTAGACATAGTACTGAGAGGAAGTAGCTTCACTACTTTCTGCTAGTGCTTTTAGTACTTTTCACAAGTACCAAAGGTACTGGTGACAAGTATTTTTTGAACTTCTGTCAAGTACTTTTATGAATTAATTTCAGTACTTTCAATCGATCACTGCATTGAAAGAAGCGAATATTATCGACGGATAAAATGAGCTTTCTTGCGCATTTGTAAATAAAAGTATTCAGGAGAAGATATTTTGTAGGAAAAAATCAATAGATTGTGATTTTTATGGATGCTTTCCAAATCGAATTGATTTCCAATTTTGAGAATCAATTCACGTTCTTGAAATCGTAATTCACGTTATTCTGACCGTAATTTACGATCTCAAAAGCGTAATTTACCCGGTTGAGAAAATCGTAAATTAAATTTTTCAAAACGTGAATTACCATTTCAAAAACGTAATTTACCTTCAGATTTTTCTGTGTGTTCACTTGTGCTCCAACATTTGGATCTTCATTTGTAATCTTGAATGAATTTCTGAAAAAAATTATGAGTACTGGATTTGAGTACTATTGCTACTTATATTGAGTTCTGTTGGTACTTTTGAAAAGAGCCAGCCAGGTACTCAGTACAAGTACCGAGGTACTTCTCACCAGTGCCCAGGTATTGACGCATGATACTTGCATCCAGTTCTTTTGTAACTTCGAGGAAGTACAAAATTTGCCTTCTCCCCAGAAACTCCTTGGTACTGGATACAAGTACTTTTTCTACTGATCAGAAGAAATTTTTTTTGAGTGTAAAATACAAGGGCACTAATTTCGCTTTCGACGAATGTGATGTGAAGGCCGAGCCGAAGGCGAGGTCTATGCTCACATTTGTTGAAAACGAAGGTTATGCCCGAGTGATCTATATAATATTTTATGTCAGACCGTGCAGAAGTCGAGTCCTGAGAGGGCGCTGCGCACAGCATGCTTTAAACTCGAATGAGTGCACGGCGTGACATAAAATAATTATATCTCAGTCGAGTAAGTATATACTCTCACCAACCCTACATCCCTTGGATTATTAAACATGATTATTATTTAATGTCGCCTATTTACTCATCTCATATTCTTATTTAATGCCTGCCAACTTTATTATTATTATTACCACCATTATTATTTAATAATTCACCTTTATTACTTGAACATCTTCCTCTATGTGATACCCATTCATGTGATATTCTTGAATAATCTTTATATTATAAAAATTCAAATTGACTTCTGGTGATGAAAATTTGGTACTTGAAATTAAGATTCCAAAATTAAGGGTCAGAAACTAAGGTCACAAGCATCAAAATAAAGGTCACGAGGGTAGACTAAGGGCCACAAGGGTCAGAATAAGGGTCTAAATAAGGTGCATGGGGTCAAAATACGGGTCGTGGAGGTCATATGGGGCTCTCTCTATATTATAGAAATCCAAATCGACTTTTGGTGATGCAAATTTGATACTCGAATTTAAGACTCCAAAATTGAGGATTAGCAATGAAGGGTCAAAAACCAAGGATCAGAAACTAAGTATCATACGGGTCGAAATAAGGGTCACGAGGGTCAGATTAAGGTACACGAGGTTTATAATAAGGGTCAAAATAAAGGTCATGAGGGTCAGAATAAGGGTCTAAACAAGGTTCATGAGGTCAAAGTACGGGTCGTGGAGGTCATATGGGGCTCGAGCAGGGGTTTAGCCCTAATCCCAAATAAATTTTAAAAAGAAGGTCATGAATACCAAAATCAGCTTCAAGGTGTGCTTAACAGACAGTCCAGCCTCATCGTCAACAATTAATAATGAGGGTCAGAATAAGGGTCTAAACAAGGTTCATGAGGTCAAAGTACGGGTCGTGGAGGTCATATGGGGCTCGAGCAGGGGTTTAGCCCTAATCCCAAATAAATTTTAAAAAGAAGGTCATGAATACTAAAATCAGCTTCAAGGTGTGCTTAACAGACAGTCCAGTCTCATCGTCAACAATTAATTCAGAAGTAATTTAATTTTGAAACTGACCTCATCAAGTTCAAGAAAAACATTAAAATCAACCTAAAATGAAGAAAAATCCATAAAAAAACTCCACGAAAGTCACCAAGTCTTAGCTCACACCTCCCCACAGATCATAATCCTCCTGATTTATTTTTCAACCGAAATGTCAACGCCTCAAGCCGCTACGAGTTGACCTCCGACCACCTGTCCGAAATTCCCACCCCTAACACATCCCAAATCAATCACCATTCACCTCCCCCCCCCCAACCTTCAAAATATAATCCTCGAACCGGCCTCTCCCCGTCGTCGGCGAATAAAATTCCCCTCCGCCATTAATCAAACCAACGAATCTCACCAAATTCATTTCACCTCCTTAAACTATTAAAATACCCCAGCATCAATCATTCTCCCCGTCAAATGAACACAATTTCCCATATATCCAAAAATAATTCCCCGAGGTCTAAAAAAAGAAATCATCGGGGTAGTCGAGAAATAAATAGATTCTCCTTGAGGAAAAAGGAAAGGATGTGCGCACTTTGATTGTGGAGTTGGTCTCGGGTTGAGGTTGAGAGTGGAGTTTATATTAGTGTGCGGGGCGAAGGATGAATGAAGCCCCGGGTTCTGGCGCCGCTCCAGCCGAGCCTC
>NW_021680408.1:949480-961205 GCF_001412515.2 Diachasma alloeum | reverse complement strand
AGGGTGTGCGGGGGGGGGGGGGCGGAGGAGGAGGAGATGGTACAGTGTGGAGGAGAGAAAGAGAGAGACGGCCGGAGGAATTTGCGGAAGGGAAATGGATTGTTGGGTGGCACCGGTTGAACAGAGAACGCCGACAGAAATGAGAATGAGAGGAGGAGCGAGGGAGGGAGGGAGGCTGCCGGGGCTTGCCTTCGGCGAGGCTGCTGGACGAAGAGGGGTGCGCGACCGGGAGCTCCTCTAGTTTTGACGTCATCGTTCAAGGCCGTGTACGATCGTTACTATTGCCACTGCGACCGTACCGTTGGCGTTGACGCTGGTGGCACTCTCTTCGCTGTATATTGTCTTTCTTTCACATGGTTGCGGCCACCATCCTCTCTCGCCGCGCTTTCCACTCGTTCGCCCCCCCCCCGCCACCTCAAACGCGCCGGCAACTCTCTTTGTTACGTTTAGGGATGGGAAAATGACCGTTTTTTTTTCGTCGTTTGATATTAGTTAATAGATTTAGTAACGAAGTGGTTAAACGGAACAAGTCAGTTTTGACTATTGACCAGTTTTCAATGAATATGTCGGAATGTAAGGGAGATAGCAAGATTTTTGTTATAACCTTTTTTGTAGAGCCGATTGAGAGCTGCAACAAATGTCATTACGAAAATTGCGCTACCGCCCTTAGATTCGGAAATATTCTTCAAAACCTCAACTGGGAGATGAGCCGACTTGAACCGTTTTACCACTTCGCTGCTGAATTCTTTTGGGCCAGGGTTAGGTCAGCGGCAGTAATCAAATACCAGAAAGTGGGAAATTGCCTCTTGTATTGGATATAGTATCGGTATTTTTGCTAATTAATTAACAATGCGCTTCCGAATGGTTATTTTGAACAGCATTTACTTCTATTATGTATAATTGATTGCTTATTTCATTTTATTGAATTGAATAAGATTTCTTTTTAATTAATTTCGTAAGATTTTCAACTTGGTTGAATATGATCAGTATCATTATTCTTATGATCCCATTTCTTATATACAACCGATTATCTTTTTTACAGTTCTATATCTCCCCTCAGCCCTTCGATAAAATATTAATAGAAAAATTTTATTTACATAGACTTGACTGAATTTCAAACATCATATTTGACGAAACCATCAGAAAGCTCACTTTCAGGGAAATTCATGAAAAGTTCAAAATTTTTAATAATCATCATAAAAATCAAATCAATCAATAATTGCTCATAATCATCTTTGAACTTCGACTTGATGGCATTAAAACAAAGATTTTAAGCTATGATTGAATTCATTTGGAGCATGATATTCAAAGATATCCCCGGAATTCTGATTTTCAAATAATACAATTTTTGAAAATTTTCGAATAAATCAAAATAACGATTATTGCTATCTCTTTCATCTTTGGACTCGGTCAAGAGGACATCCAAACAAATTCTTGAAGCCTTCATTCGATGAATTCAGAACATTTTTTTTTAGTGGAACCACCGATTTTCGAAAAAATTCAAAAATTGAAAAAGCTAATTGATGAATTAAATTTTAATTAATGGCGATCGATAGGGCTCAACAATACCTACATTTAAGAAAAAGATTCAATTCCATCCACTCATTAGCGAACAATTGAAGAAAAATCAATGGCTCCATATAATACGACAAATCCAAAACGTAAATTTGAACGATTACAATGCGTCCATTCGGAAGAAAAAAATAGCAGAAAGGCAAAATTAATAATCATATAACCAAAAAACTATTGTTGAATCATAAGTTGCAATATAAAAACTCTATTCAACAATAGTTTCTCGGGTATATCATTATTAATTTTGCCTTTATGATATCTTTTAGAATAAAAATGCACCTGAAGAGAAATGTTTTGTGCATTCGAAACGTAGTGCAATTGAATTAGTGATATTTTTTGCGTTCGATTACTGCTGTAATCAAATTTCTTTCAATTTTTTTGGACCTAAACATGGCCCAAAAGAATTTTAATAATTTGAAAACATGGAAGAGAACGTCTATTTCATTTAGTTTGAAAAAAGAAAAATTGAAAAAAATTGATAATTGAGGGAGTTGATTCCTTTGAAATTCCGTGGAATTGAAATTCTCGAGGAATTTGGGTAGTCGAGTGATGAGGAGATTACGATGTGAAACCGTAATCTAGAGAAGAATTGGCACTTAATCAGAGTTGTGGGGTAATACCAGCATTAGAAGAAGATGAAGAAGGAGATTAGGATGATAGGCGTCTGACTGAAATTGATATTTGTGTATTAATGCTGAGGAAAATCTTTTTCTCGATTTTCGGTGATATTAATCATCGATGATGACCAGCAGAGGTATTACGTCATTCAAATATTACATCATCTAAACATTTTAAGTTTTCAGTTTTTAATCATTTTTTCAATGTTCTGTTAAAAAAGAAATGCAGTTTTACTTCGAATTTAGACATACATAATGGAAGAGGACAAAAAATTCAGAAAATATCCCTGTTGAAATTTTTTCATCAATCATATCAAGATATTTTACCAANAAAAAAAAAAAAAAAAAAAAAAAAAAAAAAAAAAAAAAAAAAAAAAAAAAAAAAAAAAAAAAAAAAAAAAAAAAAAAAAAAAAAAAAAAAAAAAAAAAAAAAAAAAAAAAAAAAAAAAAAAAAAAAAAAAAAAAAAAAAAAAAAAAAAAAAAAAAAAAAAAAAAAAAAAAAAAAAAAAAAAAAAATTGTATAAAAATTTGATAAATCATCGTCGTAATGTCGTTCATCATTGATTAAAAACTCGAAATTTTGAATTTCAAAAACCAGAACTCCAGAACTTTAGAATTTTAGTAGAATCATAAGTAGATTAGGCCGATATGGGTCAGCCTGAAATTCATATCTGCGTATTAATGTTGAGAAAAATCGTTTTCAATGCAGAATATTTTGACAAAATATCGATAAACAGAATCGCCACACGAATAATCAAGATTTTTATTCAAATTTGTCGCGCAAACGAGTGATTTTAGATGAAACGGGGAAGACTATGTTTCATGCTGACAGATTTCCAACGATATTCATCTTCATTCGCGTTGATATCAGTTAGCTCGAATACACCTGTTACACATCCATACTCATATCGCGTTTAATGGAGGTGATAATTTCTAATGCTAGAAGACAAGTCTCGTGAATGGCAATTCAATCTCATTGCATCTGCATGGAGAAAAAAGTTGAAGGATAATTGAAGAAATAAATGAAGTAATTTCGGAGCGGGATTCATTTGTAGGACCCTATATCGGGGAAAAGTGGATAATTAATTTTTTTCCGCTGACTCCGGAAACTTTTTTCAACGACCTCGGAGAGGAATTCTTCAGAAATATTCTAGCGCCAGTACTGGAAAAATCACAATCTTCGGACTATACAAAATTCTAGAGCCGTTCAAGTAAAATTTCTGATTGTTTCCGGGAAAATTGATAGAATTCTCATTTTCTTTTTATGCCTAAACTAGATCGGTGCGCGCGCTTTCGCGCGCGCTCATCTTTTTGTTGTGAAAATGAAGAAATCGAATTTATTAAACTTCATATACTCATAGATGTTTTATAAATATTGATAATGACTTAAAGAGAATTAAGAGAATGAAGAGTGAAGCATCAATGAATAATTTTTAATCGTCGATTAATTCTTTTTTTTTTCCTTTTTAAAATAATCTGATTAAAATCTGTAATTGTTGAAAAATCAAGGGAGGGTTATGAATTGATTTCCTAGAAAACTGAAAAAATATCTTGAATTCTTCGGAAAATTTCAGTTTTCCAGATAACCGTAGATCACAGATTTTTCTCGAATTATTTGGGAAACCGAAGAATTTTCGTGAATTTTGTAGAGTTTAGAATTTATGTATGAAAATCTGAGAAGCAAGAATTGGTCATTTTGGCGTGTGATAAATATTGGAAGAATTTGAGAAGTGAAGAATAATTTGTGAGTTAAAAAAATTTAGAAATACTATGTTTTTTTTCTCATGATCAACAATTAGGCAATTTAGATATGTTTTGGGATAAACATCAACTTCACACATGAAAAAATGGAAAATATAACGCAGAAAACATTTTTGGCATTTGAAGAATTTGAAAATACCGGGGATTTTTTCAGCGACTCCTTCAGGTGACTCATTGACCAATCAGAATTGAGGATTAGCGGTCAGGCAGTTTCGAGATTTTTCGATATAAAACAACTTCACGTTTCCTTCATCTTTAGTAAATAGACAAGACGGGTATTTTAAAATAAAAAATGAAATTATAGATAGGATTTTATCGGGACACAAGAATACCAACTGCGTCGAACAAAAATGCGTGGTTGTCAAATCTCTCACGAAAATTTGTTTTTAGTAAAAAATTCGGATCAATAATATTGTGGAATAAAAATAATTTGGAATTGATGAATCATGAATAATAAGTGTAAAGAAACCTAGACGATGAATTTTCAATACAGCCGTGAACTTGTCGTCATTTCATTATTTTTTTTTCAAAGGACCCAGCGGAGTGTCGGAACCTTTGATATTTTCCCCCACTCCATAGCCCCAAAATATACTGCGGAAGTTCCTTAAAGTCTTGATCATCATCGCAGCATACCCCAACCGGGTGGAAGCGATGTAAAATAACGATTAAAAAAATTTTCTAAAAAATGATATCTTCACGTTTCATGCATGACATTCTGCGTCATTTCCACTGAAAATCAGGACATCGTCAAAATGAACGATCACAACGCTTCCATTCGGAAGCAAAAGCATGGTTGTCGATGGGAAATTTCCCAGAAAGGTTTGGGGGCTTTTGGAGGAAATTCCCGTCTGTTCGACGAGTGGAATTTTCCATACAATACGCAATACTTTCAGATAACACAACGTGAGTGGTCAATTAATTACGTAAGTAACAGTTTTCAATGGTTGGGACTTGGATTGAAGCCCCACCAAGGTTTATATTGAAACTTCTATTTGCGTTTTTCAAAAAATAATGCCGAGCATATCGATGTGGGGGATTAGGGTAGCGCTAAATAGACTTTTCAAATCATTCATATCTCCTCAATAGCACAACAAGCGATAGATAGAGGGTATACTTCACAATACGACTGACTTCATTTTATTCATGAAAGGAAAGCCTGAGAATGACAGAAATTTTTTTAATTTTGTCTTGAGTACGGCGGCCATACGTCTTATGCACCCTTTGCGCGATTAATAAGAATTCATTATCTTTCGTACCATTGTAGATATCGAAATTCTAAAAGCTGCCTCATGAAATAGACAAAATTATGGTCACGAGGCGACTCGATTTTTCTATTTCAAATTAAAAAAAATAGTTTTATGTTTTCAAATCTCTCGTTTATCGAGATAATTCCTGTCAAAAATTTTGAAATTTTTGCCGAACATTATATTATTTTATCCTATTTTGTTTCCATTTCCGTCTTCATAATTAGATTAATTCGATTTTATTCATTCTTATTGCTATTATGTAAATTTTTATGCCTTAATTCACAAGTTACAACATCGAATGAAGAGAAATTCAGATGAATTCATGTTTGAAATTCAAACAAATTTTCATTTTATTCAAACGTTTTTCAGTGTCTGAAAAATGTCTACAAAAGGTTTGTGAAATTCAGACACTCGTCTTTGCGGTGAGATCAGAATAATTACAGAATTTCGCCCATACCATCAACTGACATATGACAATCAACTAATGATTGGTCAATATTGCGTATAATTACACTGTCCACTGTGCACTGTTAAAAATTTTTGTCTGAATTTTGCGTGCCATATTTCGGAAATTTTCATCGTGTTCCAATTCCACTGACATTTAAGGAAATCTTGTCATTGAAAATTCAGAATTTCGTGGAAAAATGAAACAGAACTGTAAATTTTCGTTGCACTTTCCCCTGAAAATGAATAAAGAAACAGAAAATTCTGGTAAATATATTCTTGAATTTTCAGGACAGTGACGCTGAATGCGATTTGGGGGGACAAAAATCATGAAATTTCAGATTTCAATGTAATTTGACACTGAATATTCATATTAGATTGGAAATTCAAATAAATTAATGAATTCTTGTCTTCATCCCTCTTAAAATTCTGGAATATTTTACTGAATTTTCAGTGAAACTTGAAATTTCATGATTTATTTCAGTGACTCTGAATACGATTTAGGGGGACAAAAATCATGAAATTTCAGATTTCAATGCAATTTGACACTGAATATTCATATTAGATTGAAAATTTAAATAAATTAAGGAATTCTTGTCTTCATGCCTCTTAAAATTCTGGAATATTTTACTGAATTTTCAGTGAAACCTGAAGTTTCATGATTTATTTCAGTGATGCTGAATGCGATTTAGGGGGACAAAAATCATGAAATTTCAGATTTCAATGCAATTTGACACTGAATATTCATATTAGATTGAAAATTTAAATACATTAGGGAATTCTTGTCTTCATGCCTCTTAAAATTCTGGAATATTTTACTGAATTTTCAGTGAAACCTGAAGTTTCATGATTTATTTCAGTGATGCTGAATGCGATTTAGGGGGACAAAAATCATGAAATTTCAGATTTCAATGCAATTTGACACTGAATATTCATATTAGATTGAAAATTTAAATAAATTAAGGAATTCTTGTCTTCATGCCTCTTAAAATTCTGGAATATTTTACTGAATTTTCAGTGAAACCTGAAATTTCATGATTTATTTTCCCCTACATCGCATTCAGTGTTGCTGTCCTGAAAATTGGTAGTCAACTGTCCACGAAATTTCATTTTTTTCAAACATTTTACTATATAGGATGTCAATTTTTTTCTGGATTCATAGAGAAAACTCGTTTTTCATCACGCTGTGACGAAAAGTGAACTTTTCGGCACGCTCCGCGTGCCTAAAAGTCCAATTTCTGCCACATTGTGATGAAAAATATTGTTCGTAACTCGTGAAAAAATGTTTTTTAGCTCGTGGGATTATATCACTCGCCTTCGGCTCGTGATTTAAACCTCCCACTCGCCAAAAAACACTTTTTTGCACTCGTTACGAAATATACTATTTTGTCTCCGTGTAGAACACAAATTTTGTTAATGGTATTATAATGAGCCTAGGGGACTGAGAATGTCGTGAGAAAATCAAACATAATCGCGGAACACGTTTTACCTTCGATTTTCTATTTTTACGGAGGGATATCACTGACCTGAGCATTTAAAATAAACTTCCCTTTCAATTTTATACAGCAATTCCGGGGGCCGAATTGCCGAGGTTGTTGAATCAGCCAAGCGTCGGCCGAAAATTGGCATGTCAAGTCTGGGCGACCCCTCCGCGGCCAAATGTCGGCTCAACGTCAAATAGCCATTCGTCGTGCGTGCTCTTCACTTTCCTCGTCCGGAAGTTGGCGGACGAGAAACTCACTTTCTTACGCGGCTAGACAGTGGAAATTTTTTAGATATTATTAAATTTTGTGGATCGTAAAAGTCACGTATATTTTTTAAACACCTCAGCCTACAATATCACTACAATATTTTCATGTTTTTATTGCACGCTTGGGGCAATAATATTGGCTGCTAAGTAATTAAAATGTGAAGATGTCTACACGGAGAGAAATATTCAATAAAAATTACGTACATTTTCCGTAATTCTGGAGTGAAATGTGGTTGTAGGAAATTTTACGGAACTGTCCCGGAATTTTTCCGGAGCATTGCGTAATTTTTATCTGAATTTTCTGTGAAAAATTACGATACCGTCACTTAAATTTTCTGAGTTGATTCCGTAATCGATGAGCGAATTAAGAGTTCCGTAAATTTTACTGAACATTTCTTTCCGTGCAGGAAGGTTACACTGCTAAAAATTTTCCACTGAAATTTGAAGGAATTTGTTATTGAAAATTTATAAGAAAAATCAGAAAAATTCAGAGAAATCACTCTTCGAATTCCAGATTTCTCCGAATTTCCAGCGAATTAGGCAGTGAATATTCGTTTTCACCTAAACATGAATTACATTTTGCTAAGCGTAATGTAAGTTTTGCTAAACGTAAGTTACCTTTAACGCTAATATGATGTCTGGTGGCTTTTTTTCCACCATGAAAATCGAAATTTTGGCTTCAATACAGCAAAAATGACTGTCTGAATTTCACAAACCTTTTGTATACATTTTTCAGACCCTAAAAACGTTTGAATAAACTGACAATTTGTCTGAATTTCAAACATGAATTAAGATATTTGCTCATCTGTTCGTCTGAAATTCACACATTTTCATTCTATTCAGACGTTTTTTAGCATCTGAAAAATGTCTACAAAAGGTGTGACATTCAGACATTCGTTTTTGCTGTGAAAAAGACGTAGAGATTGTACGGTCAAAATAAAAACGGAAATTACACCCGAACAAACCGGCTGTTAGGTTTCATTAAGCATACGTCACGCTTGATAAATCGTAAATTACAATCGTAATAGAAACGTATTTTACAATTTACTTACCCTTAATTTGCGAAAAAACATCGTATTTACGCTTGAAATAACTTCTGTTTTCTTCGTCGTTGATTACGGATAAGTAAACGTAAAACACAGAAAAAATCGTCGTATAATTTACGAATACGAAGCCATAAATTACGTTTATGTAATCGTAATTTACACTTCAAATTGAAGCTGCAAAAATGGAAACTCGATATAAATACTGATAGAATGATTCATTTATTCAAAACGAGATTCGTTGACTATTAACGAATGGTAGAGTTGAATATAACAAACTAAATATTCGTCAATAGTTATGTTAACTTGAAAGAATGTAATCACATTCTGTACCCTTGATAATCACGGTTATCACATAGGCGATGGTAATCAGTGTAATAAGTCGCGTAATCCTGAGTAATCGATTACATTTTGTAATCACCGTGTCACCCAATTCGCCTGTGAATAGCCCCCCGTTGAATACATGTTTCTAAAATTTTAAATTGCAAATCTTCTAAAAATATATCCAGATAATATCATGCAAAATGCGTAAAAAACAGCGAGGATGTTCCAATTTTCACCCCAGGAAACCCGCGGTATTGAAGAACATCGATTTCATCGTGCGATTCTAACAGCGAAATTACTGTCAACTGCGTCACCACCTCTTTAAATCCCCGACAAATCCCGGCTCTCACCCAAGATATTTGATAACCATGAGTTCTATTTTTATCCACCTGAAACGGATTAAACTCAAGTACACATTATCGAATTCCCCTGAAACCAGAGCGTTTCATCGCATTACTCGTATTGTTTCTAAATTTATTCCAATGCACTTGAGCTCACCGTGAACCTATACTTATTCTCCTACAACCCACAGCATTCATCCACCCCCACCCGCTCCCTTCGCCGCCCAACGCCACTCGAGGTACTGTCCGAGGACCTCCTTAAAGCAAACATCCATCGGAAAAACTCGCATAGGTTTTATCGAGTCGGTAGAAAGGGTTCGAGCTGTCTCACTCACTCAATTGCAGGAAAGTAACGGTAGAAATCCCGTGGAAAATTTTTCTAGCTGAGATCGCATGTCTTATTGACCGTGCATTTAAAGGAACGAGTGGGGAATTTTTTTATAGAAGCAGGGTTACTGGTCTGTTAACGTAATGGGGATTGGAAATTTCACCAGAAATGCGAAGAAATGATATGATTTGTTATTGACTTGTCATGTGACACGTCAGTGATCGTCATGAGACGGATGCACGTATGAAAAAATCGCACACGGAGAGAATTTTTTTAGAAAAATTCTAATGCCAGCACGGGAAAAGAGGCGCAAAGTGACGGTCAGGAAAAAATTCCAGTGCCGGCACTAGAAATTTTAGTGGGGAAAACGTGAATTTTTCCCCGCATTTCTGTAAAAATTTCACAGAAATCCCCAGAAATTTTGATTACGTAACTTATAATCCGCGACAAAATATCCGCGGGACAACAAATCCGAAGACATCATCCGAAGACATATCATCCCCCGACTAAATTCCTCCTGTGAAATCTCTTATTAAAATCATCCAAAGGCTAAAATACCATAGTTATTAATGAATTTAGGGCGGGTAATATTTAGCAAAGATTACAGAGATGATAGTTTTGAATGTTTATATTCAATAAATTGCAGCAGAAATCAGTCCAAACAAACTTTCACGCAATAAATACAATCACTATTCCCAGATCCAAAACCATACCTGATTATGCATGAACAACAACAACAGAATTACCAGAAACCCCAAGTAATTTACCAGAAATACCAAGAAATTTTACCTTAACAGCACTAGAATTTTTTACATCCGGTGGATTATGATTTTTTCCAGTACTCGTATTAGAATTTTTTTCGAAAATTTCTCTCCGTGTATAGAAATTTTCTATACCGATTGCGCATAGAAATTCTATAGGATTTCCGTATATGATAATCGGATATTTCTATACGAATATTGTAGTGTTCGTTTTTATTTTTATGTGTGAGTTTGGAATGGTGTGAGATGCATAGCACTGGCGGGCTAATGAGTCATCAGTGTGACGTTGTAGGGCCTCATGCCTTACGCACAATGAGAGCGCGTAATTCCTTAATTTATCTGAATTTCCAATTTTAAAATTTCTCCTCCAGGCCATTTTTCAGTTCTCGGCTATTTTAATGTCCTCAGTGAATTAACACAAAGAAATCCATTGATTATTGCCAACGTTTCGAGTGGTAAATCTCACTCATCAGGGCAATTAATTTATTTCCTCTATTTTAACAGATCAAAGAACATTTATTTTAAAAACCCTATTTTCTTCAAAAATTTCCCTTCAAACAAAACACATGGACAACCAGAACATCACAAGAGAACTCCATGCCTTAATTGACAAAGAGGAGAGATTTTGAAATTAATGCAGGCGGTTGGAAAAATAATTCAGTTTGAATTTCCAATCTAATATGAATATTCAGTGTCAAATTACATTGAATTTCAGTGGAACTGGAACGCGATAAAAATTTCCGGAATTTGTTCCGGAAAATTCGAGAAAAACCTTTGGTTTTACATAAAAATTTCAGGAAATTCTCGAACCTTCTAAACAATTCGCAAAATTCTCCAGTTTTCGAAAAATTCTAGAAAATTCTTTGGTTTCAAAGAGAATTCGAAAAAACTCTTTAATTTTCTAGAAAATTCGAAAGAATTCTGGGGTTTATAACATTTTTTTTTTGTTTCAATTGAGCAATTTAATTTTGAACTCTGATTGACCAGCTGTGTGGCCTAGCTTCCCCCGGACCGAATAAGAGAAAATTGAAAACCAGGATTTTTGAAAATTCCTGGTATTCAACAACACAAGAATAAAATATATTAATTTATGTAGAATTTTTTCCGGAAATCCACAGGGACTAACTTTTGGATCTGATTGTCTTGGGAGATACCTTAAGCCCTCAAATAATATTTCAGATTCCTTGAAATATTGAAATTTTGGAATCCGTCTGCAAGTTTTTTCGGAGTGATTACCCCCCGGGTGAAGAGAGCGGATGGAGAAAGGGTTGTGCAAAAAGTGTTGGAATGAATGATCGAGGGATACGGGATGAATTATTACATTCGATGGGGCCCGGGATATCTACGTGGGGTACATACGTAGTACATTGGTGACGTGACGGTTTTCTCTTCACACGTTCATTCGCATCACGTGATACCCGGCCAAAAGAGGCGGTGGCTCGGCTTCACCTAGTTCAGCCTAAAACATATATATTCTTTCGGGTTTTCCAGGGCGAAGGGGTAGATATGGGCGGAGGGGCGGGGCGGGGGGGGGGGA
>NW_021680408.1:921872-949470 GCF_001412515.2 Diachasma alloeum | reverse complement strand
GGGGGGGGGTGATCGGGGGAGACTAATTGCTATGCTTATACTTTCTCCTTCATCTTCTCGTACTCGATGAAAAAGTGTTTAGACCCCACGACTCGCTCCGAATTTTAGATGAGTGAGTTGGCCTTTTCTTCGCTTTGTTTGAGGAGTTTTTTGCTGGGACGACCTGTCAGTCTAGAAGTACTTGATCCCGGGGATTCTTCGGATCACGATTGCCGATCCTTCGGAATTCTTTCTGTAATTTTGTGATTCTTGAGGCATAGGGGATGGTCAAAGTAACTCATACTTGAAAGCTTGCGTTGGTGAGCATTCTCGTCCAAAATGAATTATAAAGATTATGGTCTAATGAATTTTTCTTCGGTTTCCATTAAGGCCCGAGACAGTCGGGCCCAAATGTTAGGCCTTACGGATTTCCGGAAAAAATTCTAAATTACTTAATTTATTGCATTCTCAGAAGTTATTGAGCTTTTCTGTCCTCATGTGTTGATGCGCTGAGAGAAAAATCTGAAGTTCGATTTACAATAAGAAAATAGTTGAGGCATTTTGGTGAACGATACGATTTTTTTTGTATGCGGCACATTATAGTAATTTCACAAGCGTCATTTTTGCGAATCAAAATGCAGTTAAACTAACCAAAGTTGAAAAGTAACCACGACAAATCTATCGTGAGGAAAACTATAAAATAGTTGCAATGACTACATTCCATTGTAGTAATTAGTTCTCTGGCCATAGTTACCGTAACCCATGAAAAATTGTTGAGGACTTTTTGACTATAATTCGATGGTGATGAAATACAGTCAGAAGAATTATATTTTTCTCTCAGTGTGATGCAGGCAACAATAACTGTTTAGATCAAATAATAAATTATTTACTGATTAATTTTTTGAATTAAAAAAGAAATGCTTCACGAAATTTCCATTGTTTCGAGTTTAATTTATTTGAATTTCCAATTTATATCCGGTGGCTTGGCGCAGTAGGCAACGAGCCTCACATGCGAAAGGTTCCGAGTTCAAATCCCGGCCGGGTAGATTGGTGCGATCTAACCATTTAAAGTCTTGATCATCATCGCAGTATACCCTAACCGGGGCGAAACGATGTAAAATAACGATAAAAAAATGAATTTCCAATTTAATATGAATATTCAGTGCCAAATTACATTGAATTTTCATTAAAATCTGAAGTTTCATGATTTTTTCCTCTAAATTGCACTCAGTGCACGGAGAGAAATATTCAATAAAAATTACGTATCTTTTCCGTAATTCCGGAGCGAAATGTGGTGGTAGGAAATTTTACGGAACTGTCCCTGAATTTTTCCGGAGCGTTCCGTAATGTTTAACTGAGTCGATTCCGTAATCCNATAAATTATTTACTGATTAATTTTTTGAATTAAAAAAGAAATGCTTCACGAAATTTCCATTGTTTCGAGTTTAATTTATTTGAATTTCCAATTTATATCCGGTGGCTTGGCGCAGTAGGCAACGAGCCTCACATGCGAAAGGTTCCGAGTTCAAATCCCGGCCGAGTAGAATGGTGCGATCTAACCATTTAAAGTCTTGATCATCATCGCAGTATACCCTAACCGGGGCGAAACGATGTAAAATAACGATAAAAAAATGAATTTCCAATTTAATATGAATATTCAGTGCCAAATTACATTGAATTTTCATTAAAATCTGAAGTTTCATGATTTTTTCCTCTAAATTGCACTCAGTGCACGGAGAGAAATATTCAATAAAAATTACGTATCTTTTCCGTAATTCCGGAGCGAAATGTGGTGGTAGGAAATTTTACGGAACTGTCCCTGAATTTTTCCGGAGCGTTCCGTAATGTTTAACTGAGTCGATTCCGTAATCCGTGAGTGAATTGTGAGTTCCGTAATTTTTACTGAATATTTCTCTCCGTGTGTCGCTGTCCCGAAAATTGAAGAATATATTTATCGGAATTGTCTGGTTTTCTATTCATTTCGAGGGAAAAATGGAACTGAAATTGACAATTCTCTTTGATTTTTCCACGAAACTATGGATTTCCAATGACGAAATTCCTTCAAATTTCAGTGGTAATTGAATTCGATAAAAATTTACAAAAAGTGTACCGGAAATTTCACTGTTTTACGGAATGTTGTAGTTAAGTTGTCGCAAATATTTGCGAATTATGGGGAACATCGGATTAGTTTCTGATGTTGATGTTTTGGAATGGGTTTGAGTTTGTCGGATATCGGTAAAATCGAATTAGTAGTGAAGGAGTGGAATGAGATGAGTCAACTCTACTCTGACCGGAGTTGTTCATCAGGGCAAGTTTGATTCTAAGAGATGTTGATAGAGGGGTGATGAAATGTCATAGGTGGCATTCGATATTTCGGGCCTTTTTTTTCTCTCAGCGTAGTTAAATCAATTTATTCAACGAGGGGGCTACGCCCCTTGCTCGCCCCGCTTACGTTGACACACGAAAAAATTTAAAAGAAAAACCTATCGAATTCGTTAGAAAATTCTATTGAATTTCTATTGAACTGTTTTATCAGTTTTTGGCCGATTCTATTGAAATCTTCAATAGAAAATGTTCAGTAGAAAAAGTCAATAGAATTTAATTTTTTTATATAACTCATTCTACTGAGATATTTTCTATAGAATTTCCTCGGCTCAAATTTTCTAAGTTTTTTCGTTTGATTTTCTTGATGAAAAGGAAAGGAAAATAGAATGAAAAGAACTTAGAAAATTTGAATCGAGCGAATTATATAGAAAATATATGAAAAGAATAAGTTATATAAAAAAATAAAAATCTGTTGACTTTTTCTATTGAATGTTTTCTATTGAACATGTCAATAGAATCAGCCAAAAACTAATACAAAGTTTAATAGAAATTCAATACAATTTTCGAACGAATTAGGTTTTTCTATTAAATTTTTTCGTGCGTGAACCCCGATATCACTCCAATCATCCTTATTCTGATCCTTGTGACCCTTAATCTGACCCTCGTGACCCTCATTATACCCCTCGTAAACCTTAATCTGACGCGTCTTAGCCATTTTCTGATCCTCGGGACCCTTAATTTGACTCTCGTGACTCTTTATCTTTATTTTGACCTTCATGACCCTTAATCTCATCCTCGTGACCCTTATTCTGATTCTTATGACTCTTATTTTAACCCTTGCGACCCATAATTATGAAGTCTTAATTTCGAGTACCAATTTTTTATCAACAAAAGTCGATTTGGATTTTATAATCTAGAGAAACAGTGTTTTAGCCTCAAATCCAAGATATTTTAATTTAAAAACCACTCGACAAGGTTCGAGAAGTCTTTTTCTTTTTGTGAACCAATTGCCCCTCATCTTTCAGACAAGTACAAAATCTCTTGACGTAATTGTTTTTTCTTTTTGTAAGATAATTATTTCTCGTCAACTTTCCAGTCATGAGTTTCTTCACACGAAAAAATATCGTACGTATTTCTCAAAAAGCTGTTTTTTTTTTCATCCGTGTAACTGGAGGTGATATTTCCACGGAATTCAAACATCACATCAAGCAGGTGGAAAATAAATTTCATCGAACTTCTGGAAATTGCTTGGAATTTTATTGAACAATTTTTTCAAATTGACGTCTCTCCAACACGTTCTATTTCCCCTGACATTTCTCACTTCCTACCTTGCTGCCGGCATCTGTCACACTCGTTATACAACGATCGACGATGGAGAAACATTGTCCTCAATTTCTTCTCCCATACAGCATTATTTATGTACCCATGAATCAATTTTTTTCGGTGATAATAAGTTACCCATCAAGATGACGGTAAATTTTCTGTCTACCTGTGAGTGGGACATAACCATTCACCCTATGATGATTGATTAATCAGACTGATTTCATTCACTTGATCATTGTTCAAGGGAAGGTTCACTCCGGAGAAAAAATTTGTTTGTTTTTCAAGGAAAAGTTCTTTCTGAATTTCAACAACTAGTTTGTGAATTTCAACGAAATCGGAACCTATTTTTGCTGTTTTACTGAAAAATGGAAGAAGAAATGCATTTTAAAATTCATTTCTCGGGTAGAAATCTCTCCGCTTAATCCCCGCTTGCTGTATATAGTCAAGCTTGGGCTGGCTTTAAGGATGTTTAGTCAAAACCCATATTATTCACCATAATTCTGATATTGTCTCATAAGCCAGGTTCATATTTGAGCTACACGTTAGTAATAATCTTAATTTCTCCATCGGGGCATCCTAGTGAGAAATTAATTTCTGAAAATCACTTCTTGTAACATTACGCTTAGGGAAGAAACGTGACCGTGTGAACTTTGATCGAGTATGGCGCGGGTATGAATGAATCCAATTTTGCGTCTTCTTCGCATACGAAGTGGGAATGAAATATAACCGTCGTATGAGAAATTATCAAGTTTATGAGGAAACCCCGGAATTTATACAGAACAGTCACACGAGAGAAGTCGCAGACATGAACATAGGTAAACATGTAAATCATCATGATTTTTTCCCTTAAGGATGTTTACCCAAAACCCACATTATTCACCATAATTTTGATATTGTCTCATACGCCAGGTTCATATTTGAGCCACACGTTAGTAATAATCAAAATCCTTCCATCGGGGCATCCCAGTGAGAAATTAATTTCTGAAAATTACTTCTTGTAACATTACGCTTAGGGAAGAAACGTGACCGTGTGAACTTTGATCGAGATGTTGCATGGGTTAGACACTCAAGATATTGAAAAAAAACACAAGCCATTTACTTTAGACTGTGGAGAATCTATCGCCGGGGAGAACAAGTAGGGGACCGGGCCATATAGGCGTGATATCTTTGATTGATTTTCGAATTCCTCTAAAAAAAATTTGACCGCCATTACGAGTCGAGCAACGCGACAACACCGCACAACAGCTGATCGACGTCGGTAAAGTCGGCGACGATAATTCAGTGCTGGAAGTATATGGACACGTATAACACACACAAACATTCCTCTCACTGTTACAACTCCACTACTAGCTGAAGCGTGCGATGTTGCCCGATCAAAATTCGACTGTTACCACCGCAGTCACAAGTCCTCCATTATTTATGAACATTTCCTTTAATTATCGTTTTTGCGACCGGAAAAGTACGCCATAACACTTCTAATTTGATGAGAAAAATAATTGGTAACATGAGTGATTTATTTAGTCAATTTAATTTTTCTTCTCAACTGAGTTGTTCACTTGATAGGTTAAACTTCCTTAAGCCGCAGCTCCGCTTGAATTTCTACATGGGTTGTCACCTGAAAAAAGACGTAATTTTCCATGTGTCGATTTTATTCTCATAAAATTTATAAAATTTCGGTATTCTTGTGCAAAAATGTGGAAAAAATGCTTGTCCATTTTACCCTGCTATCCTATTTTCCTCTGTCCTCGCCTATCCAAATTATCCCCAATGTTTTCAAATCGATCAGTTCACAAATTATTTCTACCATTGTACAAACTTTCTCTCTACGCGTTGTATCAATACAGCTAACAGAATCCCCTTCAATCCTCCGCTTCATCCCTCCGATTTTTATATTTCTCTCAAAACTCAATTTTCCCTCACGTATGTATTCACCGTGTTTATCGCCTTCTCCCAACGGTTTATTCGTTCTGTCAACGAAAATTTTAGCACACGTACCGAGGAAAAATATTCCAGTCAATTCCCTACATCCATACGCCCACGTACGACTACTCTATCTACTTGGTATCACTTGACCTTGTGGAAGTGACCGGAAATGAATTATCCTTTTGTATCCACCATCTAGAAATACCATTTTACCCGGCGTCTTTCTATTTTTTTTCTCTCCTATTTTCCCTCGTTTCCATTTGGAACCCACTAAATTCTTGACGCCATATATTATGAGTCACGAGTTAAGATGCTTCAACCGTTTTGTGTGGGTGGCTGAGACGTAGGTGTAGGTGTGTCGAAGAAATATTTGGCAAGGGTTTTCCCTTTTCATTCATGAAACTACGTCATTCATGACACAAACTCGTCTCTTCTGGACGGAAAGGACAATTTGGAAATGCATGAAGGGACATTGAGGAAGTCAACGTTGAATGTTTATTTTCTCTTAGCTAGATGAGTTGTTCGGAAAATGTTAATATGGAAATTGAAGTCTTGAATTTATGAGAATTGAAATCCCGGGAGAATGTTTGTGCCGCGGCAGTTGGAAAAGTGAATGTCAATGGTGCTCTGCTATTATCATTTGGGTTTATGAAGGATGAATGAAAACAGGAAAATGTAAAATGAAAAGGCACAATTTTCTTATTTTATTTGATTGATTGATTGATAGGTTTTATTAACTTCCCGACCCGAAGGGAGGAAGTTATTGTAATGACCCCGAAAATCGAATGTGGAAATTTAAGCATTTCTCCACGTTTCATGACCTTTGGAACCACTTCTGACCCTTTTCAGGTACCTGTCTGTATGTGTGGATGTGTGTATGTGTGTGCGTACGTCTGTGACAAAAATTTTGTGCCACGATTCCTCCTGAACAAACGATGCGATTTGACTTTTTTTTTTTTAATCGCTGTATTTTCATGTGACTTGAACCTGATTAGATTATGGAGACGATCGTCTCAGCGTTTCTCCAGTTTTTTCCAAAAAACATTTGGAAAAAAGTCGAAAATTAGCGTTTTTTTGTAAACGAGACCATTTCTCCGTGCATAACGATGCGATTTCAAGTTTTTTTTGTTAGAAACGATGAATCTTGATATAACGCACAAATCATGGAATACTGGAAGACATTTAATCAGCAGTTCACTAGCTTTTTTCGAAATCGATATACATTCAAGAAACAATTTTACTTTTCTGATAAATTACATCTTTTCTCGATGCGGAATACGGCGATGTGTGTGCATGGGAGTGTGGTGAGTGCGAGCACGCGCACGGATTTTCTTGTCTTCTATGGGTATTTCCTCGGAGAAATGTGCGAAAAAGATTGAATAAATACATAATAAAAAAATTAATGAAAGAAAAAACAAATGGTCGAGAAGTTATTGGTGCGACCCGTAATGGGTCACATCCAATTCCACCAACCCCTACCGGTCATACCCTAAAGAGGGAGCGCGCGAAGCGCGCGACCGGGCCTGATTTTTTACTGTAAGTTTTGTCTTACAAAATGACACCGTAAGGAGTCAAGAAAGTATTTGTAATGATAGCAACTGTAATCAAAATAAAAATTTACAGAGTTTGCAAAGTACTATAGACTCTGTGAGTGAAAACAATATATACAATAGAATACAAAAGATATAAGAGTGATTTTCTGCTAAGTGCTGACGGTTATGCGAGCTTAAGGTTAAGGGCGGGCTCCCAGTAGAGAACGATTAGAATAGAATTAGAAAGATGAGTGTAAGGATTATGAGAAGAAGAGTGTACAAAGGCACATAAATTGAATGAGATTAATAGCGTTGAATATGTAGCTCATTACGAAGTAGACGATCCTTCAGTGCAGCATTGAAAGAGACAAGGAAAAAAATACTGCCAATTATCCCAGAAGCGAGATAATTGCCTTTTTCCAATTTTTTTCTCACCCGTTCAATATAACAATTTTATTATGAAAAATATGGCCTCGTTCCACTAATTGAATCATAAAATTCATACAAATCCATTCAAAACCATCAAACAACACAGATGCTGTTTTATACTTCCTCTCAACTGCACGTGAATAAAATGCCAAGTGAAAATGTTCCGTGATTCATTCATACCCGAAAATGTCACTGCACAGAGAAATCAAACTGTTGAAAATCATAGCCATTCCACCCCCTCATATCGTCCTCCAACAAAGCGCGTCTGGGAAAACCCATTCTCCGTAAACAGTAATGCCAATTCCACCCACTAACAGACGCATGAGAAGCGCAAAACAAGCAGGGGGCAGCGAGCACATGATAGTGAGCATATCACTGAGTCATGTTTTAATGCTTTCTTCGCCATCAATAAATTGATGGTATGCTACCGAATGGTTTCAGCATAATAAATATTTTTCGCTCTGGGATATCTCTCTCCAATTAATTTTTAACTAAATTTATTGTAAGAAAAATACAGAAAAAATAAATCGCTTACAATAGGCCATCGCCCGAGGGCCTTCAGCCAAGTATTTACATATGGGCATAAGTTTCCGTTCTACTTTTGATGGTGTAGTTGGAGTCCAATGAGGTGAAGATGATACATGAATTGTTGGAGTGAATGGATGAAGATATGGAGAATCTTGGAAGATGCAGAAAATAGTTGGTTATTCCACGCTGAGAGAAAAATCGGAAGTTCGATTTACAATAAGAAAATAGTTGAGGCATTTTGGTGAACGATACGTTTTTTTTGTGTATGCGGCATATAACATTATAGTAACTTCACAAGCGTAATTTTTGCAAATCAATGTAGTAATTACTTCTCCGGCCATAGTTACCGTAATCCAGAAAAATTGTTGAGGACTTTTTGACTATAATTCGATGGTGATGGAATGTAGTCAGAAGAATCATATTTTTCTCTCAGTGCAGAGCTACTCCAGGCGTCATTACCGTAATGATCTCTACGAATTGATTGTAAATTTTCGAGGAGGGCATCTCTCTCCATTTTTGTAATTTATGCCTTTCTAGCCCCCCCCCCCCCTATTCAAACTTTTTCCAACCTCCTGTATCGCATTTGATAAAGGTTTGAGGAACAGCTAAGATACACTGTTAAAGATTTTTGTCTGAAATTTCCGGTACACTTTTCGAAAAATTTTATTGAATTTAATTACCCCTGAAATTTCAGGGAATTTCCTTACTGAAAAATCAGAATTTCGTGGAGAAATCAGAGAACTGTAAATTGCAGTTTCTCTTTTCCTTAAAAATGAATAGAAAACCAGAAAATTTGGGTAAATATATTCTTGAATTTTCAGGACACTGAGTGACACTGAATGCGATTTAGGTGGAACAAAATAATGAAATTTCAGATTTCACGGAAAATTCAATGTCGTTGAGCAGTGAGCACTGAATGTGCATATTAGATTGGCAATTCAAAGAAATCAAGGAATTTTCGCTTTAATTCTGCTTAAAATTCTGGAATTTTACTGAAGTTTCAGTGAAGCCTGAAATTTTATGATTTTGATTCCCCTAAATCGCATTCAGTGTCACTGTCCTGAAAATTAGTAGTCAACTGTCCACAAAATTTCGTTCTTTTAACAGTGTAGGAGAAAACTTGACCAGATAAAGTTGTCCTTTTCGAGGCGCCTAAATTACTTTCCGAAATAACATTAAATTAAACATTACATTAAATTTAAGAAAAAACGAAAAATAGAAATATCTTAGAAACTTTGAACGAACGGCTACACGGAGAGAAATTTTTGAGGAAAAGAGACGCAAAGTGACGGCCAGGAAAAAATTCCAGTGCCGGCACTAGAAATTTTATTGGGGAACGTGAATTTTTCCCCGTATTTGTGTGGAAATTTCACAGAAATCCCCAGAAATTTTACCTTAATAGCACTAGAATTTTTCAGAGCCGGTGAATTGTGATTTTTTCCAGTACTCGCACTAGAATTTTTCTAGAAAATTTCTCTCTGCGTATGTAACTTCCGAATTTTCCGTGCCAAATTCCGGAAATTTTTATCGTATTCAAGTTCCACTGAAACTTCAGGAAATCTTGTCATTGAAAAATTAAATATTCCATTAATGTTCTGTTCAAATGATCCAAAAATCAATAAAATACTTGATTTTTCAGTTCATTTTTTTGTTAAAATTCAGAAAACCCAGGAAAATTCAGGGAAAAATTGAAAATTCATGTCATTTTCTTTCTGAATATTCATGGTCCACTGAAAGTTCAACCAAGTTGTGAAATTTCCATCTCACTCCCACTCAAAATTCAAATTTCCTTGAATTCTACCTAGAACTCGAAATTTCATACCCATTTTTCCCCTAAATCCTATTCAATGTCAATCTCATGAGAATTACTATCATATTTTCCATGAAATTGCAAAAAATTTCTAACAGGCTAAACTAAAGAAATTTATTATTTGGATATTAATCTTATTCGTTCAAAGTGAAGAAATTGATCACCATTTTCACTATATTGGATTCAGATTCTCCTATTCTTAACGTAAAAAATGTGTGATAACCTCATAATCCTAGCTCTTAATCTTAGCTCTAATCAACTTTCTTCGCCGAAAACCTTAGTAAACGCAATATTAAGAAAGTAGAATTATTCCATTTTCTTCTGACCTACATGATGTGAACAATTATGATTCGTTTATTCATTGTTCACAGAATGGCATTCAATTCTCTTTTGTTTGTCACACGCGCTTCATGAAAATTCGCCGTAAGACGATTAAATTCATGAAAACCGCTTTACTTTCCCTATTCATTCGAGTTCTCATTTCCAACTGGAGATAATGCCATACTTTTTTTTAGAAAGTATCACGATAAAAGACGCTCAAGCTTGATTGCTGATCCTGTTACGGCTCAGCTTTGTTTTCATTCGAGAAACTATGATAAAGAGCCCGACGAAAGACAAAGGAAGGAAATGGAAAAAAATACAAGAATAACAGAGGTATAAACGAGCGTCGAGTTTAGTGGATATATTTCCAGAACATGAAGGGATTGGGGTTGGGGGCTTGAGTAAAAGAATCCTTTAATGCTTTTCGGTATTTATAATCCGAGGAAATAGGATTTGTCCACGACATTTATATCCGCGTTGGTGTAAGAATGGTTATAATGTTTGGTGAGGGATAAATTCGGGGGAAAAAGTGTAATAGGATCATGATAAATATTACATGAACCGCCCACACACAAATGTCGATTGGATGAACGCCCGAGATTCAATTCACATGTGTGTGTGTGTGTGTGTGTGTGTGTGTGTGGGTGGGTGCGGAGTCGATCTGCGGCTCCAAAGTTCTATCTCACTCAATTTAGAACTAATGTGATATCTCTCGTACAGGTTGATCTCTGTGAATAGTGGAGTCGGGTAGGTTATGTGTCCGTCGTTATCGTGCGGTTTTGTGATTACGAGTGACACGAGGCGAATTGGGAAATTTCATTTTCAATCAATCCTTTGATTATTCTGGTGATATTTTGTGGTGTATCAGGGGGTTGGGCCGACACTCGCCAACTAAGCTTGACCCGCCATTATCAAGCCAGATAGCTCTACTCGTGAATCAGAGTTGGTGCGAAAATCAGACTAACGCGTGCTAGGGTCGGCGCAATGCTGGCCCAGCTCTGGCCTATCCCAAATTCATCATCTGACGGGTGATCTACAGCTCGGCCAACACTTCAGCCTGATTGCGCCTAGAATTGGCATGCCAAGTCTTGGCGACCCCCTCACGGCCGAACGTCGGCTGAACGTCGGCTGGGTAGACTTCCGATGCCGAGACTTGATAAGGGTCAAACGGGAAAGACGAGTCAACCGATCCCAAGGGTCAAACCCTTATTAGGGTCACTGCCTAGCAGGAAAACCGAGCGCAATAATCCAACGGGGCAAGCCCTCACAATGGTCACGAGGGTCGTAAGGGTCAAATTGGGGTATTATCAAAACCACTTTTAAGGGTTGGAGGCTTTTATAAAAGGTCAAATAACGAAAACGAGTAAACAGACGCCAAGGGACAAGCGATCGTAAGGTCCATATAAGGGTCAAACTGGAGACCTAAGGATTAAACCCTTATGAGGGTTAAAGAATGATAACGGTCAAATGGAGGAAACAATTAGGAGGATGAAACATTCTCGATTTCTACAAAGCATCGGGGAGAAAAAAGATGTTAATTTTCCACATTGATGAACACAAATTCACTCACCTCCATTCTTGGGAATGGTGTAAACTCATTATTTATTGATTATTAACCAACAGGCTGTTTGCCATATCTATGTTGAGTTTCATAATTAAAGAAAATTAGAGAATCAAATAAGAATACAATATTTCATTCATAGAGCCGATAAACTTCTTCGTAAGTAACAACTCTACGGTGGCCGAGTGGGTAAAGTCAAGGACTAGGAACCCGAAGGTTCCAGGATCGAATCCCGACGAGTCCAACTTTTCACTCATCATTATCAGCAGTTATAGGTTTCTTAAGCGGGATCAGCCGAAGAATGTAAATTAAAGTGTTAAAAATTATGTATTAATTAATTTTTTCAACTATTAAAAATAAGAATTGGGTGGGTCACGGGTGTCGATCATCATTGTCAAACCAATAGCTAGCCGAGGCTGGACCAAGGTCGACTGAGGATCGGAACCCCGGACTTGGCGGCGCGGGTCCCAGTACAGGCCCAATCTTGGCGATTCTACGAAACCTCTTCCCCGGACAAAATTTTCCGGGTAAAATTTCTCCGAAAAAAATTCCTCCGGACAAAATTCCCCCAGACCAAATTCGACAGACAGAATTTCTTTTGAAGTCGCGCTCGTATAACCGGCACGAGGAAAGTTATTGGTGGGGATATCAGTTTAACTGTGTTGGGTTTTCAGCTGAATGTTGATTATGTTGTATTCTATTCGTTCCTAAATTCTTAATCATTCAGTCCAGATTCAACTTGTATGCACTGATAGAACGGATTAGTTATTGTTAACGAATGGATTTTGGTTGCAGGTTAGGATTTATTCGGTCTCACCAAATGTTCATTCGTTAATAGTTAATGAATGAATATTTGAGGAGCCTTGTCTGACTTGATTTTCGCCATTCAAGTGAACCATTCGTTAACTATTAACCAATATTCATTTGGTCATATTCAACTCTACCATTCGTTAATAGTTAACGAATCTCGTTTGGAACAAATGAATCATTCCATCAGTGTACAGCGAGCCACGAGGCGAAGAGCAAATTACTTGCTAATATAAATTAAAATTACAGTATTTTTATCATGCGTAAAAATGTTAGAAGTGGTTTTGGCTCTCGTCACTTCTTTTTTCTTGGTGTTTTTCGGCGTGAATTCTTATTGTTTATTAAAGACTGCGACTTTCTTGCAAAACTGTCCATATATTCAAAAAGGAAATTGTGTCCGGGGAAATTTTTTTCAGGGAAAATATCTCCGGCTACCATCTTGGCCTGTTTGACTTTTCGTCCCCGGGCTGCGCCGGCATTTGACAGCCGAGCTTGGGCCAGGACTGCGCCAACACTAGACAACTAAGCTTGGACCGATATTATCACTTCCAGATAATTGCACTTGTGAATCCGATTTGGTGCGAAAATCAGATCCACCGTTGCCAGAGTTGGCGTAATGCCGGCCCAACTCCGGCTCATTTCTGTCTTCCTAGCTGACACGTGTTATTTTAGAGTTTCATCTTGAGGACGGGATCTACAATATTCTCCTTTACTTCGGCGTGAAATTGGATTAGGGATGAAGAACTTTTTTAATCTTCAAATGATGTCATGGGATTATATTCTATAGAAGCTTTCGAGATTTCTAGAGGATGAGTGATTTTGTACTTGACGGATTTCATTTTCTTTCTCAAGTAATGCCAAGTATTAATTGAGAATTTTTCATTCACTTTCGAGTCTTCCTTAGTCGTCGGGCCATGTTTAAGGTTGTGAATACCTTCCGGGTAGATCCCACAGTCTGTTCCAGTTTTACATGGACTCCACGAAAATGTTACAATATTATTATGCAGCTGCAGGGCTGTATGAATTATGATCCTGGGCTTTCATGTTACCAGATAATACGCACACTAATTTCTCTGGGTTCACAAATTATTGAAGAAGTGTTTCATCCACGATAATTCAATGGTGCCATCCAATCAAATTCCGAGGGTCACACACTGATGCGCTATTTTCCGTTTGATTAAATTCCATTAAATTCAATCTGAATCCAAATAATTTCAACAAAATAATGACAATAATTTCGTTATTTATTCTTTTAATGTAATTATGTGTCAAGGATAATTAATTTATTTGAATGGATGGGGGAGGAGCGTTGAAAATTGATGGATTATCCACGCCATTCAAATTAAATTCCGCGAAATTTTCTCATTTTTTAATTTACATTCCCTTCTTATAGATAGATAACGGAAATTGTTTTAATTTTTGAAAATTGACGAAGTTTTCGTAGCAGTCAATAAATTGTCTATAAATGGATTATTAAAATGTCGTCATCTTCCAAAATTTCCAATGGGAAAATTCAAATTCAGAGATTTTAGTTTCAGAGAATTGGTTTCAAGACAATTTCTTTCAGCAAAAGATGATGCAATCAATCTTATGATCGAGCTCGGTCAAGATGGCATTGGGGAGAATATTTCAAATCACAATTGGATTGATTTAAACAATTGTTTTTTTTAGTTATTTTCGAAAAACTATGGATCACATACATACATACAGGCACATATCTACATACATCCTGAGGCTAAAATTAGTTATCCTGACACAAAAAATTGGAAATTCCGGATTTGACGAATACAATGCTTCCATTCCTAACCAAAACCCTGAAGATTACCGTCAAACAGGGATCGCCAGCAATATTACTTTTCCTCAATATTAAGGGAAGACTACTATCAGTTTTAAAAGTCGTGGGTTATTGGAGTGAGACTTTTCATACGTTGAAGATTGATTATATAGATCTGAAAACGAATAATTAGTGCAAAAAAAAAAAATTTTTTATTGCTTGTTTGCCCGAAAATGCTTAAAATACTAAAAGCAGTCCAGGGCCTCCAATTTTTGAGCTACAAAAGATTTTTTTTTTCAACATTTTCGGAAAAATGTGTGGAACAAGAATTACGAGCCAATTTTTTGGAATTCGACTCTTACACAGCAGATTTTGGTTTTTTCATATAAAAAAATTCACTATTTGTGTAAAAAAATACAAAATAGTATATTTCGTAACGAGTGCAAAAAAGTGTTTTTTGGCGAGTGGGAGGTTTCGGCTCGCCTTCGGCTCGTGATATAATCTCACGAGCTAAAAAACATTTTTTCACGAGTTACGAACAATATTTTTCATCACAATGTGGCGGAAATTGTACTTTTAGGCACGCGGAGCGTGCCGAAAAGTTCACTTTTCGTCACAGCGTGATGAAAAAGCTAATTTAGCCATGTAAGAGGCGAATTGCAAAAAAATAGCTCGTAATTGTTATTCCACATATTTTTCCGAAAATTTTGAAAAAAAATCCTTCGTAGCTCAAAAACTGTAACTGTGAAATTCTCATTAAGGAAATAATTTTAATTTCATAAAAGGGATTGTCGATCAACCAAATAATCGTCAATCTTCCCACCTAAATTATTGATTAATAAAGTAATTCGGAATTTAAATATTTAAATTGATGCTTACTTGAAAAATTAAAAATTTAGGAGTGATATTGACTAAATGACGGCTTCAAAATGAAACGGTAATGATGATTTGTGACTATGGTTATCCCTGCCGTCAATTTTTTCCTCTTGAATAATGCAATGTCGCCTCCCACTTCAGCAACTGGCAGCGTAATTTCTCCAGCACAATAAAAACTCGAATATTTTCCTCCATTCTCGCTTTTTTATAACACTCCCATAACTGTCACGTCATGGAATATTTATTTCCCTTAAACATTATTCCGCCGAAGTATTAGTCATTCCGTGGGTGTAACGAAATGCCAACAAAATTTCATCTCCATGCTCACCAATACCCGCATCAATTGCACGAAGCCGTTGGTATTCGACTTCATGCGAAATTGTTGCTCGAGATACGAGTTCCACCCACGCTCACGATTGGATGAGCTTATAGCAGGTGCGTAGGTTTGAACGATCCACTATCATCAGACAAATCTCAAACTTTGTGGAGTCTTTGCCATCACTATGCCGGGATGAGTTTTCGCATGTGGCAATGAGTTTCGCGTACTACAATTCACTTTTACCCCCTCCCCTGCCCACTCTCCTTCCTTCCTCCCGCCTTTCCTCCCTCGAACTTGCCAATCGATAGAACAAAAAAGTATGAATGAGCCGACGAGTTTATCACGGGTCGAACCAATCAAGTCTGCGCCAAGTTTTTTTTCCTCGGTTTTTCTTCGACTGTGTTGCTAGTTTCACTTAAGCCAATTAAATTATTTATCCGGTGATTGGATCCTCCGAGGAAGGTTTTTCGGGAATGATTTTGTACACAGAGAAAAAAAAAAGTAAATTCAAGATTTTTTTTTCTAGATTCTAGAATCTGCAGTTTAGAAGTTGCATCCGGATGAAATCTAGAAAAAAAATTAATTTTAGAAAATAAATAAATGAAATTAATCAACCAAAAAATGATGGTTTCAAGGCAAAAATATTCTGGAATCCATCGAATTCGGGGATTAAGTTGCTCTCAATAGCGCATTTACAAAATGAAAGGCCATTTAGAAATTTAGAATTTAACCTTTGAAAAAATGGAAAAAAATTGTCCTAAATGGTTGGGCTCAGACGATTCAGCATCATCTGAAACGTGCAGATTCATTATCCCCTAATGAAACATTTTTTTTACTTTTTGGCCCAATTTCAAATTTCCAAATTTGCTTTAAAAAATATTTTAAAAAATTGTCCTCAAAAGTTGGACTCAGATGATTCAGAATCATCTGAAACGTGCAGATTCACTACCCCCTAAAGTGGACAATTCTTCTTAGAAAGAAAAATATTTTGAGGCGGCAAATTTAATTCATGATTAATTTAATTTTGAGATTTTCAATTATGATTGATACAATTACAGCGCGCTGTAGGTCTCGTTCGAGAAAGAAAGAAAAACCATGGACGTATCCACGTACAATTACAGCTGTATCGAAGATACAGCCGCCTGCAATGTTTTAGTGTCTGAAAAATGTCTACAAAAGGTTTGCCAAATTCAAACGAGTGTTTGAATTTTCCAAACCTGAAAGACCCACAATTGGAGTCTTTTTGTGGGTTTTTGGAGAGACTTCAAATACTTTCCGTATAGCTTTGAAGATCATTTTCAGAACTGAAATGCATCTGAATTCATCGAAATATTAACTCAACAATTAACTATTAACTAAAGCTTCGCTTTACGCACTCGAAATTCAGTTTACGCACGCTCTTGAACTTTACGTACTTGTGCACAAAAACCACTATTTTACCCCCACAAATTGCAAAAAATAGCATATATTACAAAAAATAACATTTTAATTGAAAGATTGAACGGAAAAATCAGGTATTTTAGCGATTTTCCGTTCATTTGACCAGAAAACTAATGGAATATTTGATTTTTCAATGACAAGGTTACCTGAAATTTCAGTGGAAATTAACCATGATAACAATTTCTGAGACTGGACACGGAGAAATATTCAATAAAAATTACGTATCTTTTCCGTAATTCCGGAGCGAAATGTGGTTATAGGAAATTTTACGGAACTGTCACGGAATTTTTCCGGTGCGTTCCGTAATTTTTATCTGAATCTCCTGTAAAAAATTACGATACCGTCCTTAAATTTTCCAAGTCGATTCCGTAATCGGCGAATGAATTATGAGTTCCGTAATCTTTACTGAACATTTCTCTCCGCGGGAGAATTGCAATAACTACGAAATAATTAAAAATCCGGTCGAATACTTCTCCACAACATTATGAAAGAGTAGACGTTAATATACTATTTTGGTGAATGAGAAAAAGAGAATGTCAGCCAGGAACATAGTGTCTCACGCCCTGCTGAGCGTGTTTGAACCCTTCTGGGGCGTACGTAATCCCCTCTCAAGAGAATTTTCCTCAGGTGGTAAAGTACACCCTGTTTAAGTGTAATTCACCCACACGCGGATGTATATCACCCCTGAACCAGAGTCTTGTTACAATTACGGCGCGGGTATGAATGAATCCAATTTTGCGTCTTCTCCGCATACGAAGTGGGAGTGAAATATAACCGTCGTATGAGAAATTATCAAGTTTATGAGGAAACCCCGGAATTTATACAGAACAGTCACACGAGAGAAGTCGCAGACATGAACATGGGTAAACATGGAAATCATCATGATTTTTTCCCTTAAGGATGTTTACCCAAAACCCACATTATTCACCATAATTTTGATATTGTCTCATACACCAGGTTCATATTTGAGCCACACGTTAGTAATAATCTAAATCCTTCCATCGGGGCATCCCAGTGAGAAATTAATTTCTGAAAATTACTTCTTGTAACATTACGCTTAGGGAAGAAACGTGACCGTGTGAACTTTGATCGAAATGTTGCATGGGTTAGACACTCAAGATATTGAAAAAAAACCACAAGCCATTTACTTTAGACTATGGAGAATCTATCGCCGGCGAGAACAAGTGGGGGACCGGGCCATGTAGGCGTGATATCGTCGATTGATTTTCGAATTCCTCTAAAAAAAATTTGACCGCCATTACGAGTCGAGAAACGCGACAACACCGCACAACAGCTGATCGAGGTCGGTAAAGTCGGTGACGATAATTCAGGGCTGGAAGCATATGGACACGTATAACACACAGAAACATTCATCTCACTGTTACAACCCCACTACTAGCCGAAGCGTGCGATGTTGCCCGATAAAAATCCGACTGTTACCACCGCAGTTACAAGTCCTCCATTATTTATGACCATTTTCTTTAATTATTGTTTTTGCGACCGGAAAAGTACGCCATAACACTTCTAATTTGATGAGAAAAATAATTTGTAACATGAATGATTTATTTAGTCAATTTTATTTTCCTTTTCAACTGAGTTGTCCACTTGATAGTTTAAACATCCTCAAGTCTGAATTTTTAATTTGGTGCTGAAAATACGAGATGACAATATTCTAAGCACGGAATTATGTTGATGATATGGACAACAGATTACTTGAATTACCAGAGGATCCACAACCATTGAATTCCAGAGATTCACACTCTAAAGTGTGTTCTGGAAGGAATTGAATTGTAATTGTAATTAAAATGTTATTCAGTGAGCATCAGAATTAGAAGACGAGCAAATCATTTATTGTAACATGAAAATTCAACAGCTGATGAACTGGGACATATGATTCTCATCGGACCTATTAGTTTTTGCAATGAGAATGCTTATAAATAGTTAATTGGAAAAAGAAGTGTCGGATCTGACAAGAAAAAGGGCATAATGAAAGGGCATCAACACCGCGGGGTGGCGCTAGTGTTAGAACAGAAATAAGTGACTTTGCCACGTGAGAGGCAGCCATACGAGAGATAAGTAGTACAACCACATGATGACCAGACGCAGAAAACGGATAAGAGACATGATCATATTAGGACGGACATAGGATAGGAACAAGTGGTCTTGGAAAATCAGGAACAAGTATACGAGACGAATAAGAGCCAGACAGACTTTCGCAGCAGAAATCGCGGACAAATTTGGAGACGGAGTGTGAATTATGAAGACAAATGCTCAAGATATGCGGGATTTACACATTTTTCAAATGATGTACCAATCTCACATTCATATTTCAGCGATTTTCAGGGACAATGGGAGGAAGGAGCTCATGAATATTTTTGCGGTACCAGAACGCCCCTTCGTTTTCCATTACTCGAAGAGAAAGGAAAATACAATTTATTCGATCCTCCCTCTCATTGATTTGAATGTCTTATCAAATGAGTTTTGTTCGTTTATGTCGTACATTCGTCTTCTATCGATCTCTCTTCTTCCCCCTGTTTATTTGATGCGTTGAAAGCGCGTAATAGTGATTGTAATAGGCTGTAGAGAAATTAATGAGCGGGAGTTGATTATTAAAAATCCACTAATTAATTCCCTCATATTTTATAAAGGGTAATCATGACGCAATTTTAAATTAATTGACTCGAATTTTGGTGCACAGATAGATAAAATTTTTATTTTTCAGGTTTTGGATTTTTTTTCTCAAAATTGGCTCAGGTGAAAAACTTTAAAAATAAGTAATATTTAACTACGTCATAAATCATTGAAATAGGATTTTTTTCCGGTTTTTTCTTAGAGAAAATTGAAATTTGGAAGATAATTTAGTTTTAATTACCAGGAGAGCGATATTGAATTCGGTTTAAGAGGGAAAAATTATATTTTAAGTTTATGATATTTCAAGTTTTATTACACTAACAGAAAAAATTAATTTTATCAAGGGAATTTCATCTGAACCAACTATTATTTGGTTGTTAATTTTCACATAAACATGATTTCATAGTGAATACCAGTTATCTCTTCTTAAGATACATTTGATTGGGAGAAATCGAACTTCTCTAGAATTGAAGCTCCTTTTATTTGTCGCAATAATGAGAGTATTTGATTTCTTTCTAGCCAAAAATTTGCCAACTCCAGAAATTCATTGGTTTACTCAAAAATCAAAATTATTCTCATGACTAAATACGTTGTTATCTCAATCAACACGATCATACGTTGTTCCAAGTAAATTATAATTGAAGTGAGCATTTCGTATGTCGAATCAGGATGAATATTGTTACGCGGAAAAAGCTTTGAGATTGTAGTAAGATGTCGTTGAGTTGAAAGAAGTTTATATTTCTTGACTAAAAAAATCGCATTAGTTTACAATAACAGAATCACAGATTACGGCAATTCAAGAGAAACTTGGATATCACAAATTTCGCTCAATGTGATGTACGGAACGCTCAATTTAAAAATCGGCTTCATTCGAGAAACCAACATTCAATTCATCCCTCAACGTAATCATCTCCTCGGTACGAATTTTTGATCAATTCATGAAAGCAGAAAATTTCTCGACTGAAGATTATATTAGGTTTAAATTAAAAATTGAACTTTTCCATTTTTGTGGTGAATACACGTGACTTGACGCCACGGACTGTTTTATTTGATTCAAGTAAACGTATTCCAAGAAGAAATAATTGATATCCACCGTAAGATCTTATTTATTTGAAATTGATTCAAGTATCTAATACTTGTTCCAAGAAAGAAACATCTCAAAATAATTTTTTCTTCAGTATATGATATTCAATTACGGTGAAATTTCAATCAATAGAAAATGCAAAAACGTATTCACCAGATTTTTTCGGATCTCAATTACTTTTCATGGAGTAATTTCATCGTTTTCCAGTGGTTTCATTAATTTGCCATCAAATGATGGATTTTCAATGACGCAACTCCTCGAAATTTCAGTGGAACTGGCACTGAATAAAAATTCTCGAATAGACAATCCTGATAATTTCCGCCAAAAACATTGAACAGTGCTAAAGAACTCGGCAAAAATGAGTGTTTGAATTTCAAACATTAATTCAGATGGTTGGCCACCTGTTCGTCTGAAATTCAGACACATTTTCACTTTATTCAGACGTTTTTAGTGTATGAAAAATGTCTACAAAAGGTGCGTGAAATTCAGACACTCGTTTTTGCTGTGAACGCGTCCAGCTTTCAACCCTATTATCGATTTATTGATGAGTGTATACATTTTTTATCGACTGAAGAGATAATTTAACGGAGAAATGACGCAAGTGGTTTCCTATGGAGACAGAAAAGGGAGTCCACACGAAAAAACCAGGCCCTCCGCAAATATCATCAAGTATCATCGAATCACCGGTGATTTCCTGCTTTCCAATTAAATGTAACTATCAAATCCGGAGTTATTCACGATTGGAATGACGCAAATGGTTGACAGCGAAGAGGGAGATAATGGATTCTCACGGAATCAAAGAGAAAAAAATTTGTTTTTCTGTCCCTCGGCACTTTATTAAATCCACGTAAATAATAGTTCACGGGGAAGAGAATGAAGAGTTCGTTAGGGTGTGTCGTTAAAGAGGTGGGGGCGAAATTCAAAAGATTGTGATGGTATTACGAGGGGGAAGTGGTCTGTGTGAATCAACCAGGGGAAATGACGAGATGACAAGAGACAGACAGGGCGACATATCAAAACAGACACCCGAATAATTGCATTGTTTATGAGTATTGAAATCGTTGCTAATTAATTAGTGATATGCTTCCGAATGAATTAAGCTCCGGTTTTATTACACCATCTGCTTTAAGGATGTTTAACCTACCAAGTGGATGACTCAGTTGAAAAGAAAAAGAAAATTGACTAAATAAATCATTCCTGTTACAAATTATTTTACTTATTTTAATTATTTTAAATACGAAACTTTTTTCGTCAATTATACATAAGTAAATCGTAAAATACATTTCCATTAAGATCGCAATTTACGATTTCTCAAGCGTGAAATGCCTTTTTGAGCCTAAATTCCGATTTTTATGACGAAAAAAACCACCAGACATGATATTGGCGTTGGGCGTAGCTCACGTTCCGCAAACCGTAAATTACGCTCAGCAAAACGTAATTTACGTTTAGGTTTTTCTGTGCAAAAAGTCTCAATTTGAGATCATAAGTCTCAAAATAAAGCTCGTTTTTTTTTTAATGTAGTCATTCCCCCTGGAGCTGGAAAAAAGCAGGAAAATAGCCGATAAATGAAATACTCTGTAAAACAAACACGAGGTGGCAGTTGGTAACACGAGCGGGGCCAAGGGCAACTCGTAACGTTATACGTCACGCCATCCGCGAACGTCCACATTGTCTCTTCATAATATAATGACTCATACGAATTGAATCAATTAGCGTCGTGAGCACTCATCAGGCCAGATGAATTAAATAAGTATCCGAGAACATATTATCTTCATTATTCAGGGAAGATTAAAAAGGCATGTACGGAGGGATGATGGAGCAGAGGAGTTTTTTTTTCCAGGAAAAACAGTTCGTTAGTAAATTGTGGGTAATTATCGTTCAACGAAGTTGAGTGAAATTTGTTAGCGGTGGAAAAAAATTAGACTGACGTATATGACTCATTAACGAGGGATAACATCTCCAAGAATATTAAAACATTGAAAACTAACTATGTATAATTATAAAAATTGAATTACTTATTTTAAAGTGAGTTTACTCATTTCTTGGAACGCTGCAAAAACTAGGTGTTCGTCCATTCAAACGTGATTTTGCCAGATATGTCTCAGATCTGAATGCTGTCAATTCTAGTGATACAGCAAGAGCGCAAGAGAGACAAGACAAGATAAGAGTACTGCTGCCAGAGGCAGGACAAGAGGGAAGTTCACAAAAGGCAAGTGAAAAAAAGAAATATGCACTCAGAGAAAAAGATAATTCTCCTGACTATATTCCATCACCATCGAATTACAGTCAAAAAGTCCTGAACAATTTTTCATGGGTTACCGTAACTATCGCCGGAGAAGTAATTACTACAATGGAATGTTGTCATTGCAACTATTTTATAGTTCTCCTTACGATAGATTTGTCATGGTTACTTTTGAACTTTGGTTAGTTTAACTGCATTTTGATTTGCAAAAATTACGCTTGTGAAGTTACTATAATGTTATGCGCCGCATACAAAAAAAAATCGTATCGTTCACCAAAATGCCTCAACTATTTTCTTATTGTAAATCGAACTTCAGATTTTTCTCTCCGTGTGGAACAAGAAAAAATAATTAATCGAAAAATTCGTTAAAAACTCTCAAGTCATCAATAATATAAGGCTGTTTTGTTAAATAACACTTTATCTATCCCTGGATACCGTGAAGAATTATGTATTCCTCGATTATACTAATCTTTCTTCTCGAATATCGCATCTTTCATTATTGGAGCTAGTGGAGATGTGAACCATGAATTCATACACAGCAAGTACTCAACATTTTTGTTACTCAATCGACTCTGGTGTTTTCTGATGATGAGACCAGCTTTTGAAAACAACCGTTCTGAAGGAACACTGGATGCACAAATTGTCAACTAATCACGAGCCATACGAGCCAAACGAGGAAAACTCAATTTATTAATCTCACGGAATTGAAAAATAAAATTGTCGAGGTGCACAAGAGAACGCAAGACAAGACAAGAATTTTTTTTTCTTGCTCATGTCCAACAAGACAAGACACGAATTTTCTCTTGCCAATTGGAAGAAGACAAGACGCGAGAAAGAACCTAAAATTATAAGACAAAACAAGAAATACTTAATTCTTGTCTTGTCTTGCGGCATCACTAGTCAATTCCCTCTTCTGCATGCGAAATCCATTTATTTTCATGTCTACGGAGTAATGAATATGAAAATGAACAAAAAATTTAACAATTTCTCAGCGGTGGAGGTGCCAGGGAAAAACGGAATTGAAATTTCCAGTTCTTTTTGATTTTTCCCCGGAATTCTGAATTTTAATGATGAAATTCCTTGAAATTTCAGTGGGAATTAAATTCGATAAAATTTTCCAAAAAGTGTACACTGTTAGAAAAACGAAATGGACAGTTGACTACTAATTTTCAGGACAGGACTTTTTTCAAGACACTGAATGCGATTTAAGGGAAAAAAATCATGAAATGTCAAGTTTCACCGAAAATTCAGTAAAATTGCTGAATTTTAAGCGGCATAAAGACGAGAATTCCTTAATTTATATGAATTTTCAATCTATTATGAATGTTCAGTACCAAATTACATTCAATTTCCAATGAAACCTGAAATTTCATGATTTTACCCCCTAAATCGCATTCAGTGTCACAGTCCTAAAAATTCAGGAACATATTTACCGGAATTTTCAGGTTGTCTCTTCATTTTCAGGGAGAACGGAATTGAAATTAACAGTTCTCTTTGATTTTCCCCCAATTTCTGAATTTTAATGACGAAATTCCTTGAAACTTCAGTGTTAATTAAATTCGATAAAAATTTCCGAAGATTGTACCGAAAATTTCAGACAAAAACTTCTAACCGCGCATATTGCTAATTAATTATCAAAAATACCCATACTACCCGCAATACAAGAGCAATTCCCCCTCGTTTTCTCTCCCTCTCCTTAAATTTTTAAACAGATAACAAAAATGAAAGCAAAAAAATTCAACTAACGTCTCCACACGATCCGCCGAGGGTTGTATGAGCCCAAAGTGCCAGGCCGGGGGTGGGCGGGGGGTGAAAGCGGGCGGGGAGGGAGTTGAGACACAGAAAGCCCAAGTGTCGAGTTTACGGTGGGGTATGCGCAACGCATTAGAGCGATGACGCGCGTTCGCGCAGCGTGGGTGTTAGTACTGGTGAGGGCGCCAGCCGGCTCGCTCCGCTCAAAACTAACCCAACCATCATCTCCACCCCGTGCTTTAGCAACCCTCGTACCGTTCGCCCCACCGCGCCCGTCTGTATTATATCCCAGGGTGGTGCGGACCGAATGTGCCACCTCTATCCCCCCAATACCGGTGGAGCAACATCGACGCTGCTCCAGCACCATCAGCTGCAGACTCAACGTTAAAGGCTGACCATTCGTTTCTCAACGCCAAAATTCCAATATCTAAGCCACAAAAGCAAAGGACTGATTGAAGAAGAAAAAGAAGAAGCCGAAGAAGAAGATTCGAAACATTTGGCTGAACTATATTTTCTCCACTTACATTCATCCGATTGAAACGCGAGCCTTCATCGCACATTATTTGAAAGAAAAATCGCCGAGAACGAGTGACTGAGTACGAGATTAACAGAGAAAGAGAAGATAAGATTAAACAGGAGCCACGACAGTGCCATTTTTTAATAATGTTGTCATTTTGACTTTGTTTTACGTTATTTATGTTCTTTCATCGAGGAAAGAGTTTACAATCGAACATTCCGATCTATCCCGGAAGTGCCTGAAGCGGATTATTTAAAAAAAAATAATAATAACGAAAGGTGTTGAGACAATCGGCGCGAGCCGGTGGTATTTTCCTGCTGAGCCTAATCTGCATCATTGAAACTCGTGCGGGAACCGACGAGACTATCACAATTCATCGCTCAACGGCAAGTAAGCGACATTGATCGACTCATTTGCCCTGAAAATGTCAAAACCGTGAGACACTGAGAAATAATCAAAGTGAAGTAGTCAAAGCGGAGGGGAAACAGTGGAATTTCCCCTGGGGTTATTAAACAGTGAAGTGACAAAAGTGAGGTATCGCGAGTGACTCGCGAGTTGATATACCGCGAATGCACGAAGAAAGAGCCCCAGTGAGTGTGAATTAACGTGGGAGAAACAGTGAGAGAAGGACGACGAGGTGTAAAAACAGTTGAGGATTGTGGATGGAAATGAAAAACCGAAATAACCGAGGTGTGAATGATTAAAGTGCTAACAATACCGTGTGTTTTTAATGAATGACCTGCAAATACCCCCAAAAAAATAGCAAAAAATACGTAAATAAACCTAGAACCTTACACAGTAAACACTGCAGTTGCATTGACAGCCGCAATCGGTGAATAAAACGGAGAATTAACCGATCAGTGACGTCAAAAAGTGGGTAAAAACGGCATCAAGAATAGTGAGTCAAAGCTGGCGGAGGAGGAGACGGAGGAGGATAGAATACATTCCGCTGTTTGTACATAAAACTCTGTCATTCAAGGGAATTCCAATAAATTCAAAAACTCCGGGGCTGAATAAATATTCAAGTACATCTTGTAACGGTGTACATCAGCGATTGTTCATCACAGCAACATCAAATCATCGACGCCGGCTAGCGTTACTCGGTGCATCAGCATCTGTCACAATTCGTACGTAAGAGAAAACCCAATTAAATTGAAATAATCAAATCGTTAGAGAAAGATAAATCAATTGCATCCAGCGGTGACAACTGATCAGTGATTGTTGCACTCACAGATTACAGCGGCACCAATTTTTCACGTATCTATGATTTTTATTAAAACGTGTAAACATATTTTTTATGCACTTTTGAGACACCTGTTGATTACACCGGAATCCAACCTACTGTACATTTCGACCTGTGATTCAACTCGGACACTATACGAGAGAGAAGCCATTTAGCTCGGGCTGATCACCTCTGTTTGATATTCGTTTTATGCTTCTACCAAACAGAGAGATTTAAAAACAAAGCGTTATTGTTACTACTGTTCATTGTTACCAAAATTCACCGAATGTCACTGTTATTCCTGTTGAATGATACTACATTTCCGATTCCAAAGCACTTGAAAGATAGACATCCCCTATTTTTACAATTTCCACTTAATTTTGACTCGTTAATTGGTGAAATTGTGCACCAGCTGCATTGACATAAAAAAATACCAGAGGCACTGTATTTTTCCAGCACATTTTACACGGCCACAAGCACATATATATTGTTACACGATCCTAATGAATTTTAATACAATGATAAACCAACAAAAAGCACCATGCAAGCCTTAGCATGTAAGCGCACACCTATGTAAACAATGTACCTATTCACAAACCAAATAACGTATATTTACGAGTGAAGGAAGTATTCTCGTTTAATCGAGGGACAGACAGAACGAGAGAAGGACAATAATAACGCTACAAATGGAGAAATTACAAAGTGATGAATAACAAATAGAGTAACTCCCAATTATGTATACACGCACAGATGTAATTTATATTACTAAATGGGCATATATATTTATACACTTAGATGCCGTCCAATGAAAATGCCTAGATGAGATCGATATACATGAAAACTGTTGATTATATACATAGATTAATAGAGTTCATAGATATATTTATACGTAATTTACATAATTTGTGAAGCTGTCAGGCGACAAATATTGATGATAACGAGTAATAGACGAGGGATTAGTTGTGATAAATCGTTGTGTACGAAGAGCTAGAAGAAATGTTGAGGATATCATATTAAAAAATATTAAATTAAGGTAATAAAAATCCGAGAATTTCAGCAAAGGAGGATTATACTCTTAGCGTGGGTGGAAATGGTGAAGCGGAGAAGGGTTGACTAGAAGTTTTGTGAGTTGCGCGTGAAGGGGTCAAAGGGGGCGGTGGATCCGGTGGGTGGTGGAGGGGGGGTGGGGGGTAGTGGATCCGC
>NW_021680408.1:907870-921608 GCF_001412515.2 Diachasma alloeum | reverse complement strand
GGGGGGGGGGGGGGGGGGGGGGGGGGGGGGGGGGGGGGGGGGGGGGGGTAGTGGATCCGCCGAAGAAACGGGAACAAAGAGAGCCAAGAGAGCAGTCGCGTTGTTTTTTCTTCGCATTTGCATTATTGATAGTGACGATGACGCCCAGTGACAGCAAACCAAAGACCATAAATGTGTGATTATGTTGATTGCCTGTTGCTTGTGTCACTGAAATTATGATCAACAGCATCGCACTGTTTTATTTAACTGCACTTAAACGCACCTGCACTCAACTTATTAATAAATCATTGATAATGACAACCAAGAGCACCAACAGCACCGTCACGCCTTCCCACACGCACTGTTACGTATTGATGTGCAATAATCATACGGTTATAACCACCTGATTTCAGGTAATCGACGAGTGCTGGGGGACGTGAGACTGTGACTAATTCAACGTGAATAAAAAAAAGGCGAGATAAAGGGGGAAAATAGGAAACAACGAAGGGAAAAAAAACCTCAACGACGGAAAGAATAGACCGAGTGTACAATTGATTCTGTTACAGTTGTTCAGTTCAGTCTCAATTCTATTTATTTCCTACCTTCTACCCCCTTGTTCATCCACTCTGACCTCTCTTCTTCCTCTCCCCTTCTTTCCTTTTTCCTCGTGTCTTCTTCCTCTGTAGCGCGCGCAATCACTCGCCAGCCCCCCTCCCCCCCACCTCAAACCTCCGACCAATCTTCCTCTTATTATTTCTCTCTCAATAAGTTTTTTTTTCCCTCAATCTCTCCTCTTCGGTTTTACTCTCTCCATTCTTTTTTCCTCTCGTCTTTATTTTTCCCTCTTTTTTCTTTAATACTCGAATCACGTACAAAGCGCTGTGCGTCGATGCCTGAATAAAACTTGGTTAAACAAAGAAGAGGAAACGTTAGACGGATCGATTTTGAAAGTGGTGGTTGGCTGGCAACGTATTTTCCGCGTAGGTGGAAAAAACAAGTGGTCGCAAGCGTCTCAAGTGGAAATCACGATAATAGTAAACTATCAATTGAAAAGTTGCATTACAGCAAAACGTATTTGCCGCGTTGGATACACTTTGTAAAAAGAAGAAGAAGAAAAAAGTACAGTAGAAAATTGTTTGTTAAAAAATTGATAGATATGGCTTGTCAAATGATATGGTTATTCGGTTATGTGAGTCTTGGATTGGCATTGACACTTGGTAATCGTCCAAGTGTACATATTAATCAGCGTCCACAGGTTAGGTCGAGATACGATCATCGTTCACGTACAACTGACAATGAATTACCACTGGCATCAACAGCCACTGTTGTCATTGGTAAAAATGATAAAAATACGGACATCGATTCGTCATACAGATTTGGTATGGAATCAGTGCCGTATGATTTACCGCCGGACTGGTTGATATACGACAAGAATGCCTGGAATTTGCCAGACAAACAGAATAGATTAGACGGAGGTAGAAATGGAATTTATGATAATGGAGTTATTGATGATTTCACGAGTGCTGTTATTGAGACACTTTATCCACATAAAAGTAATGATAAAATGAGTGGTGATTATTTTGATGATAGAATGGATGATACATTGAAAAGTGTTAATGATAGAACATCAGTATATGATGGTACAAGTGATAATGCGCTTCCAATTGATAATCACTATGATTTTATGAAAAAACGTATGTTACAACGTAATTCACGTAATGGTGGGGTTACGATGAAGGAGAAGGGTGTTTTGCCGATGAAAAAAGCTCCAGTATGGCCGTTAGATAATGTAGATGATGCGTGGCAAGTACATGCCAATGATGACATTAGGAGGAATAATGATGGTGCTTATGATAGGCCAATGGGTAAACGTAATTATGGTAGTGCAACAGGACGTAGAAGGTCAACTAGTGATACACGATCGCAAACGAACCTTCAAGTACAGTCGCAATCTTCATCATCAGTGCCGTCGTCACCTGGTGGAACAGTGGGTGGTATGGCAACGCAAATCATGCTGAGGGCATCACGTGGCAATCGACAATACGACGTACCACAAATTGGTGAGTGTCTTTCACTGTTATTTTCTTCTCTACCGTGTTTCACTATTGCGCTGGGGTGGCTTTTCTTTCTTTCTATCGTTATTCTATCTATCGTCAGTATGATATATAATTGGAGAATTGTTTTGTGTGCGGAGATATAGGGATGTGTGGTGCTGAGTCATCGGGGGTTACCGGATATGGAATAGGAGGGATATTTACCCATTCGGGGCTTTTGGTTTTGATGAGGGAATATTTCTATGGGAAAAGTGAAAATCTTTGGGGAGTTATTTGCTTCGAGCTTAGAGACTGATTATCGGTCATTGAAAATGTGTATTTTTATTTAAGAATTTTATATTTTTGCTTCAAAATGAAAGATCTATTTACCCATTCGGAGATTTTTATTTTGATGAGGGATAATTTGATGGGGGAATCTTTCTACGGGAAAAGTGAAAATCTTTGGGGAGTTATTTGCTTCGAGCTTAGAGACTGATTATCGCACATTGAAAATGTGTATTTTTATTTAAGAATTTTATATTTTTGCTTCAAAATGAAAGATCTATTTACCCATTCGGAGATTTTTATTTTGATGAGGGATAATTTGATGGGGGAATCTTTCTACGGGAAAAGTGAAAATCTTTGGGGAGTTATTTGCTTCGAGCTTAGAGACTGATTATCGCACATTGAAAATGTGTATTTTTATTTAAGAATTTTATATTTTTGCTTCAAAATGAAAGATCTATTTACCCATTCGGAGATTTTTATTTTGATGAGGGATAATTTGATGGGGGAATCTTTCTACGGGAAAAGTGAAAATCTTTGGGGAGTTATTTGCTTCGAGCTTAGAGACTGATTATCGCACATTGAAAATGTGTATTTTTATTTAAGAATTTTATATTTTTGCTTCAAAATGAAAGATCTATTTACCCATTCGGAGATTTTTATTTTGATGAGGGATAATTTGATGGGGGAATCTTTCTACGGGAAAAGTGAAAATCTTTGGGGAGTTATTTGCTTCGAGCTTAGAGACTGATTATCGCACATTGAAAATGTGTATTTTTATTTAAGAATTTTATATTTTTGCTTCAAAATGAAAGATCTATTTACCCATTCGGAGATTTTTATTTTGATGAGGGATAATTTGATGGGGGAATATTTCTACGGGGAAAGTGAGATCTTTGCGGAATTATTTGCTTCGCCCTTTGAGACTGATTATCGGTCATTGAAGTTTATATTTCTGCGTCGGAATGAAAGATTTTTGACGTTCTTTACGTGTGCAGGGGGATTTTTTCTTTCTCTACATCGTTTTTCAACCTATCATCAGTATGATATATATAATTGGAGAATTGTTTTATGTGTGGAGATGTAGAGATATATGGTGCTGAGTCATTGAGGGTTACCTGCCCATTCGGGGCTTTTTTATTGTGGTGAGGGAAAAATATTTCTGCAGGAAAACTGAGAATCTTTGGGGAATTATTTCTCACTTCGAGACCGATTAGGAATTTTCCATTTTTGCTTCCGAATGGAAGCTTTTGGTTTTCGCGTTGCATGGGATGGGGGACTTTTTTTGCTGTATATCGTTATTATTTATAGCTATTGTCAGTATGATGTATAATTCGAGATATATAATTAGGTTTTAATTGTTATTTTGGTGCTGGGAACACGAGATGAAAATATTCTAAGCACCGAATTATACTGATGATATGTGAATATCAACAGTTGACAACAGATGAATTGAATTATCGCGTGAACTAACTAAAAATTGATAACAGTGTGGGGATGCAATTTTACCAGGGTATTAACAAATATTGAATTCCAAAAATGCACTCTGAACTTTAGAGTGGAAGTGTGTTCTAGAAGGAATTAGAAGCATAGGTGATACTCAAATTTACCAGCTGATGAATTGGGACATACACTGTTAGAAATTTTCGTCTGAATTTTCGATGCCAAATTCCGGAAATTTTTATGGTATATTTTCAAGTTCCACTGAAATTTTAGAAAATCTTGTTTTATGATTTCAGGAAATCTTATGATTCCAAGAAATCAATAAAATACTTGATTTTTCAGTTCAATTATTCCGCGGAAATTCAGAAAAATCAGGAAAATTCAGGGAAAAATTGAAATTTCATATAATTTTATTTCTGATTATTTTTCCAACACAAATATCGGGCAATATAATTGGCCCATTCGACATCACGTGGTACAAGCTACAGGGTTTTCAACTGATAATTTTTTGATAACTCGTGCTTCGCACTCGTGATTTTTTAACCTGAAAAACTTGACTCCTTCGTTTGTTTGCAACGAACCTATCGGAAAATACCCGATAATTTTGAAGCTCTTGTGGTATTCCAAGTGAATATTCATATTCCACTGAAAATTCAATCATGTTATGATATTCCATCTCACTCCCACTGAAAACTCATGAATTTCCGTGAATTCTACTTAAAACTTGAAATTTCAAAAAAATTCCAACAGTGTATGATTCTCATCGCTCGTATTCCTTTTTGCAATGAGAATGATTGCAACCAGTTAATTGAAAAAAGGAATATCGAATCTGACAGGAAAAAGGGCGCTAGTGCATAAAATTCCCCCTGAAATTCCTAAACCCCCTCCACCTGTAAAACCACTCCCTCAGATTAAAAATTTTACATTCCACGTGGTCTCAGTTTCCCCCAGAATTGCATAAAATAACCTAGGACAAAGCCGGGGAGTCCCGGCGATAGTTATACACAACAGCTCTGGGCTACGTGCGCCCTTTCGCTTGCGTTCTCTTCACACAGATATTCCTCCCTGTAACGACATAATGAATCTCGGGGTTAGAATATCCCGCAGGGGATCTAGGAACTTCGATCCAGCCACTCATCCTCCATCTCACTCTTTTCTATCTTCGCTTCTTTTTTTTTAAGTTCATCTGTCCCTCTCGCAGCCTCCTACGTGCGCTCTCAATTCCCCTCGCATACACCCGCGCTCTCTTCTTTTTTATCTCGTCTCCTTTTTTTCTCTCTCGGTCTTCTACTTTACTGCCGAGTACCTATAGCTTTTTTGCCCATTGGGGCTGTGCGTCTATATCGAGTCGCCCACGCCGCTCCTTTTTTTGGGTGTGTGGGGAGTTCCCTTGATTTAGAGGGCCGATGGACCGAGCACGGTGCCTCAATAAAAGTCGAGGTCCAAATGTGCATTTCTATTGTTCAGACAAATGTACATTATTCACCTGTTTTTTTCCGGTCACCACTTGGAACGGTACTATTCTCGGTATTTTGTTCGGATTTTTTTTTATTAGTGTTAGTGATACGGAAACTCGTGGTAATGAATGGAGAGGCGGATGAATGGAAAAATATGCTTGGGGGAATGTAGAAATTTGCTGGGAGTTTAATACCTGAATTTCGGGGATTTTTTCACGTTTGGTTTGTTTGTTTCCGATTTGGTGTTCACTCGGACAGTTGTTTTTTAATAATCAGGGAAAGTTGACAATCAATTCAACAGACGGATGATGATGCAGAATTAGTTAAGATGTGTTTGAATAAATAGACTTTGCAGTCTTGTTCGGAAAAAGGAACAGAAGGGTTGACCTCATGTCTTTTTTGAAGGAATTTCTAATTTACGGAGAGAAATTTTTGATTAAAATTATAATACCGTTCTGTAAAAGTGTATCGTGAGTCATCGTTTCCTCATTTCTATTTCCAAATTTAGGAAAAATTAATGTGATTATAAAATTTTATTCTACGCTAGAGAAATTTTATCCTGACGCATAATAAATTTTACCCTTCCAGTCCAATAATTTTTATGTAGATAACGCAAATTCTCGAACGGTTGGTAAATTTTACCCTAGCGGTACAGTAATTTTTACTCTACCGGCAGGGTAATTTTTATTTTTATCAGGATAAAATTTCTGTACTGTAGAATAAAATTTGTTCCTCATATATTAATTTTTACTAAATTTCATAATACACTTTTATAGAACGGTAGGATAATTTTTATCAAACATTTCTCTCCGTGTAGTCATAGAAGACATAGCCATGGAAGTTGAGACAATCAATTCTGCCGACGAATGATGAAGAAAAATTTGCGAGGGTGTGTTCACGTAGAAAGATATTTCCGCAGCGAAGCGGTGAAACTGTTCAAGTCGATGTTGACTACTCGTCAATTTTCAATGCATATCTCGGAATCCAAGGCGAATAGCACAATTTTTGTTATAACCTTTTCTATAGAACAAATCGAAAGCTACAAAAAAGGTTATTATGAAAATTACGGTATCTCCCGCAGATCCGAAGATATTTCTCGAAACATCAGCTACGAGCTAAGTCAACTTAAATCGTTTTACCGCTTCGCTTCAGATTTAATCTTGTTTGAAAAACAAAACAGCCCATTTATTCCCATTCAATTTTTTATGGAATTTCTTGTGCAAGGAAGATTGCTTTTTTATGAGCAATGAAATGATTACCTATTCATTGCCGATATTTAGTAATGATGAATATTCCCTCTTATACTAATTGCTAAAGTAGTCGGAGTTCCTCGGGGCAATTCTGTGAAAACTTCTCCGGTTGCTGAAAAGATAATCTGTTCTGAATTACAATGAAACTTCATGTGTTTATTTCCCATGAGAGAATAAGGAGTTCTTTGATAACGAGAAGAAGCGGTTGATAAATTATTAATTAAAGAATAGGGGGGATATATATAGAAAGAGTTGGATAATAGAATCATTATATAATCTCTCATCGTCCCAAGTATCTAAAGATTTAAATGGTCGTTCATTCCTGCCCACCCCCGCACCAGACATGAATTAGGTGATCTAATTATGATTATGGCTGGGTTTGATTGACATCGCAATCAATGCTTGTGGTCAGCCTTCGCCCAGTGCTGAGCCAACACTTGTTAATCAATATTGTGCCCAATTGCAATACCCTTAGCTCATGACGTTATTAAGAAGTATAGACGAATCATCACCAGTAGAGGAGAGTAGTGATGCCGCGAGAGACTTTACGAGACAATGCTTTGGAGAGATGATCTCGGTCAGAATGAACCCAAAAATCTTGAGTCTCGTCTCAGTCTCGAAATACACAGCATCGCCTCTAAAAACAGACAAACTAGACACCGAGGTGAGATAAATTGACTCAGAGTCATCACGACAGAAGTCGTTACTGCGTCTTTCGAGACTGAGATGAGACCAAAAATGTCCGCGTTCACTGAGACTGAGACAATGCCTTCAAGGTATTGTCTCGTGATGTCTCGTAAAGTCTCTCGTGGCATCACTAGTCTAGCCCATTCGGCTAGTGATGCCGCGAGAGACTTTACGAGACAATGCTTTGGAGAGATGATCTCGGTCAGAATGAACCCGAAAATCTTTAGTCTCATATGAGTCTCGAAATACACAGCATCGCCTCCTCTCGTAATGACTCCGAGTCACTTTATTTCATCTCGGTCTGAAGTTTTTCGTATTTTTAATGCAAAAACCCCGGTTTTTGTCTCGCTCTGTCTCGTCTCGTCTTTTACTACATATAAAAAGTGCAAAAAACTAGACACCGAAGTGAGATAAATTGACTCAGAGTCATCACGACAGAAGTCGTTACTGCGTCTTTCGAGAGTGAGACGAGACCAAAAAAGTACGCGTTCACTAAGACCGAGACAATCCCCTTCAAGGTATTGTCTCGTGATGGCTCGTAAAGTCTCTCGCGGCATCACTAGTCTAGCCCATTCGGCTATTGATGCCGCGAGAGACTTTACGAGACAATGCTTTGGAAAATCTTTGGTCTCATCTCAGTCTCGAAATACACAGCATCGACTCCTCTCGTAATGACTCCGAGTCACTTGATCTCATCTCGGTCTGAAGTTTTTCGTATTTTTAATGTAAAATCTCGGTTTTTGTCTCGCTTTGTCTCGTCTCGTCTTTCGCTACATATACAAAACGCAAAAAACTAGACACCGAGGTGAGATAAATTGACTCAGAGTCATCACGACGGAAGTCGTTACTGCGTCTTTCGAGACTGAGACGAGACCAAAAATGTCCGCGTTCACTGAGACCGAGACAATCCCTTCAAGGTATTGTCTCGTGATGTCTCATAAAGTCTCTCGCGGCATCACTACACTCGGCCACCGACGTCGGTTCACTCCTAGATAGATCTACTAGTAGATCCTGCCTTTAGGCAAGACTCGACCAGCCCTAGGGCACCTCTAGAATTCTGATCACCTCCGGTCCATTTCTAACTTTCCAGAACGTGATTTCATCCCACAAAGACGAAGCGAATTCGTTCCGAAACTTTATAGAATTATGAGTAATTTGTGATGTTGTTTCACAGCAATTTCGACGCTTGCATACAACCAATATAAATCTCACCAATATCGCTTCCTCCACTGCAATGACCCGCATCGTCAATTCATCTCTTCACTGAAAGATTATCAATGAGTTCTCGAATTGTCCTCTTGTTTTATTTCTCCGCTGAATGAGGTCATCGGGGTTATTCTTGGGGTTCGATGTATATCCAAGTGATAATGGATCGAGGACGAAGACGAACGCGCGGGCTTTGATTTATCGTTCTGATATGCCTGTGGCGCATCTTTGTTCTTCTTCATCAATGGCGATGTCGGCTCACAAGTGAGGGAAAAGAAATCTTGGATATAAATGTGCCCGGGGCGGGGAATCGAAACCGTCGAATCATCCCTAAAAGAGTCGAGTTCGCAGTCCATGAATGGCTAAAAGTAACAAAACGACGGCTACCATTGAACAAAAAAAGCGAGGAATTTATTCTTTTTAGAGTAAGAGATTTGAGGAACTTTGGCAGTAAGTATATGGGAGTAGAAGGAAATAGACTGCAGAGCTGAAATTTTGAGAATATATTCTTTGAGTGATTTCAAATATCCTCCCGAAATCCCAAAACGTTGAACCACGTAGATTGTTGAGGAGAAAATATGAAAAATGTGAAACCGATGAAAATTGAAATGACTGTTTGCATCACAACAATAAGTGATTAGGAATTTGGACAGCGGAAAAATAATGGCGCAATCAATGCGAAGCGAACAAGTTGGAAATTAATGTGTGAATACAGCAAGAAATTCCTGGAGTCTGCACTGAGAGTTACGCATATTCATGAACAGCTTCAATCTGACCTATTTCATATTCCATTAGTCCTTTTCTTAAAAAAAAAATTCATCTTTCTTATTTCAACTTTTCTCAAGAATTCCCCAAAATTCATTATCACTGATTGTCCTGAATGCCCAGCAAATCCAGCTTGAATATTTAACTCTTCTCCACCAAAACCAGACCATCTAGGCCGATTCGTCAATCACCTTCGTAATGGGTACAAAGAACTACTTGAGATATGAGGTATAGGTTTCATCCTTGGAACAGAAACAATAAAATCATTGGCCTGTGCAGCGTGGTATAGAGCCAATAAATGTTTGATGCCACAAATCGTTCTATAGAGCCAGCTAGAAATTCAGCCCATGGTCCAGGTGTAGTATCCTGACCTTTGCCATCGCAGTACTGGGAAAATCATTGCCTCTTCACCCGCCGGCTTGAATTGCCTAGTCTTGGCATAACCTTGGCGTAGCACTGGCAACCATAGCTTTGGTGAGCAAGACGCTCGGTGTTTTTAAATAAGATTCGCCGAGGGCTGGGTGTGGGCTTGACCCTTAGGTGCCAACATTAGCTCAGGATAGAGCAAATAGGCGACAGCCAAGCTTGCCCTAATATTTCATAATCAAGCTTCGTCCAAGACTCCGCCAATACTGGACAATTAAGCTTTACTCAACCTTACGCCAACACTTGACAACCCATCTTTGCCGAGGGTTGGTCCTATACTTGACAATAAAGCTTGAGCCGAGGCTGACAACCAAGCTTCGTATAGGGTTGGTTCTAATACGAGGCAGCCAAATTTTGTCTAACACGTGACAAGCAAGTTTGAACGTTTTGGCCAATTCTTGGCCTAAACCCGTAGTAGGTCGGAATTTTTGTCATCTTCGCAATAATATTGGCAAGCCAAAGTTACGTCTTGGTCACTACTAGTTAGCCAAGGTTTGCCCAAGGTTGGGCCAACGCTCGACAAATAATGGGCTAAACCCGTAGTAGGTGGGAATTTTTGTCATCTTCGCAATAATATTGGCAAGCCAAGGTTACGCCTTGATCACTACTAGTCAACCAAGGTTCTCCGAAGGTTGGGCCAACGCTCGACAAATAATGGGCTAAACCCGTAGTAGGTCAGAATTTTTGTCATCTTCGCAATAATATTGGCAAGCCAAAGTTACATCTTGGTCACTACTAGTTAGCCAAGGTTCGCCCAAGGTTGGGCCAATGCTCGACAACTAATGGGCTAAACCCGTAGTTGATCAGAATTTTTGTAATCTTCGCAATAATATTGGCAAGCCAAAGTTACGTCTTGATCACTACTAGTCAACCAAGGTTCGCCCAAGGTTGTCCCAACACTTGATAACCAATCTCGGCCTAAACCCATAGCAGGTTAAATATCGTTGCTATCTTCCTACCAATACGGGACAGTCAAGATTTCGTCTTGGCCGATACTAGTCAGCCAAGGTTCACCCAGGGTTGGGCCGACACTCGACAACCAATCTGCGTCTAAACCATAGTCGGTCAGAGTTGTTGTCATCTTCGCACCAATACTGAGAAGCTAAGGTTTTGTCTTGGCCAATTCTAGCCGGCCAAGGTTCGCCCGAGGTTGCGCCAACACTCATCCACCAATCTTGGTTTAAACCCGTAGTTGCACAGAATTGTTACCATCTTCGTACCAATACTGGCCCGGACTGGAAGAACCCTGGCCCATCCCTAACTGTCAAGCTGCCTCAAAAAGTACAAATTCTGTGGCCCCGCAGGAATATCAAAATTCCTCACCTTCTTGATTTAAATCTCACCTCTCTATTATTTCCATTCTCAACGGCTATTATTCAAGAATATATGCCTAATTAAGGGCACATTATGTAGATTGAATCGGGCGTTAATGAATTTCACTTTGAGATTCAAGTGGGTGCCGTTTTCATCCATATTAATGAATCGTAAATAGTTTTTCATTTACCTCCTTGTTCAGAATGAACGAGAACTTTCAAAAGAAGAACCTGAAGACCGATGAATAATTAAAAATAGAACCAGAATCCATGAATACCACATTCCAATGTTCAGGAACTAATTTCGTCTGTGCTGATCAATTACTCTGCGAAACTATTTGAATCGTGAGCACTCAGAATCAACTAGACTGAGGAAAAAAGTTTTTTGAGGAGTACGTAAAAGTTTTTTACGAGTACACTCGTATCAAGAAACTCATGGCTCGATAATTGACATGACAAAATATCTTCCACTGAGTAAAAAACTTTCGCAAAGAGATTTTGTATTTCTCCTAAAGACGATGATAGTTGTTTAACGACAAAAAAGGGACTTCTCAAACCTAGCCTGACTAAATTAATTAATTCAATAGTTTTTTAGTCTCAAATGCAAAATATTTTAATGCAAAAAACCACTTGGCTCGGTTCGAGAAGTCGCTCTTTTGTTGTGAACTAATTGCCCTTCATCTTTCAAACAAGTACAACATCTCTTCACGGAAATTTTTTATTTCTCAATGTAAAATGTCAATCTGTAATTTAAGAAGTGGGGGAACGCTCCATAAAAATTCAATCTATAACTTTATAATCTAATTTCTTCCAGCAAACAATTCCGTAGCGAAGTGGTAAAACGGTACAAGTCAATTTTGATTATTGACCGATTTTCAATGAATATCTCGGGATCTAAGGGAGATATCCAAATTTTTGTTATAACCTTTTTTGTATAGCCGATTGAGAGCTACAACAAATGTAATTACGAAAATATCGTTATCTCCCTTAGATTCGGAAATATTTCTCAAAAACTCAATTGAGAGATAAGTCGACTTAAACACAAACGAAGTCTTCAAGTTTTTCAAGAAAAACTTGACTCTTTTCATTTGGTTGCAACGAACCCATCGGGAAATATCCGATAATTTTGAAGCTCTCGTGGTATTACATATGAATATTTTGTGATTATTCAAATGATCTTAAAATCCATAGAATACTTGATTTTCCAGTTTAATTATTCTGTGAAAATTCAGAAAAATCAGGAAAATACAGGAAAAAATTGAAAATTCGTGTCATTTTGTTTCTGAATATTCCCCACTCCCACTGAAAACTCATAATTTCCGTGAATTCTACTTAAAACTGGAAATTTCATAACCATTTTTTCCGTAAATCCGATTGAATGTCACTTTCATAAGATTTACTATAATATCTTTCATGAAATTTCAAAAAAATTCTAACAGTGTATAGTGAAATTTGTCACGATTGTCGAGGTAATGTTCATCCAACTTTTCTGTCCGTGTGTGCACCTTCATGACCCTGCTAACCCTCGGGTCAATGTCCATCTCACCCGAGTGTCCGTCCCACCCTGAGGCTCACCCCGAATCTCTCCCATATTCAGAGCCATTTCTCGGCCTAATCTACCTGCAATACAAGTCAAATCATCTCGCACCAGCACCCTCTACCAAATCGACACGTTAATCTCCCATTATCACCGCTAATATTTCAATAACTCTCGCCATCATTACCCCATCGTGGATAAATTCATCGATATAAATACACGCTTGCCATGGAATAACGCCATTAAGCAGCATTAGGGGATCATAAAGATAATGCCGTACCTCCAATACCTCATGAATTATCCCAGATTCCCCTCTGGTTATCCCCCCTCCAATAATGGACTGATCACAGTCTTCAAGAGGTTTGTTCACTTGTTCCTTTTGTACACTATATTAGAGCTGCGCGATATTGAGAATTTAGCACTTTCGAGACATTAATTTGGAAATCCGGTGGCACAGTGATTGCTGATTTCAGGGAGATTTCCACGATTTCATGCAATTATTGATTTCATGTGATTGTCTGGTATTTTTGATGTGGATACGTCTATGGTTTCAATATGGGGGGTCATGTTGGGAAAAGGTCCTTATGTGCAGCGCCATCTATCGGAATTCTAGAAAATTCTAGACATTTCGAGATAATTTGAGAAGTTTCTTGAAAATTCGAAAAAATTCAAGAAGTTTCTAGAAAATTCGAGAGAATTTAAAGAGTTTCCAGAAAATTCGAGGGAATGCAAGGAGTTTCTAGGAAATTCGAGAATGACGGAAAGACCATGAACGTATCCACATACAATTACAGCTGTATCGAAGATACAGCCGCCTGCAATTTTTGGATGATCTCGCGATTTCAGACGAATTCAAATTTTCGAAAACCGCCCTACTTTCTCCATTCGTTCGAGATAAATCAGTAGCGAAGTGATCAAACGGTTTAAGTCAGTTCAGTCTTTATTTGAGTTTTCCAGTAATATTTCCGAATTTAAGGGAGATAGCGAAATTTTCATAATGACCTTTTTTGTAGAGCTAATTGAGTGCTACTAAAAAGGTTATGAGAAAAATTTTGCTATCTCCCTTAGATTTCAAGATATTCATTGAAAACTGGTCAATAGCCAAAATCGACTTAAACCGATTGACCACCCGAGTCGAGGATTTGGTTCTGATTGGACGTACACAGGTCTTTCAAGATCTCTCCAGACCTAGATGGACCTGGTAAGTCCTAATCAGTTCTGCGACGTACTTTTCCAGAGACTTTTCGAATCCTCAGTTCTTTTCGGTCCTGAGAAGTCGTCGATGCTACCAAGAACGCGTGATTTTATGAGCGGGTGAAGGGGAAGGCATGTATGCGGAGGGTTGAAATTTGTAGCC
>NW_021680408.1:907272-907585 GCF_001412515.2 Diachasma alloeum | reverse complement strand
GTGAAAACTAAAAAAAATTGTTTTTCACCCGGAGCCAAAGGGTTAGATTTTCGGTTTTGCCAGGGGGAAAGTCGACTTTCGCCAAAATTGAATTTATTAGCCGTGTGACCGTTGATTCCAACTATTTGAGCGACGGGCTATTCAGAACTCTCAAAAGTATGTGGAAAAAGTGAAAACTGAAAAAGTTCTTTTTTTTTTCAAATTTTCAAAGGATCAGATCTTCCGTTTTTCCCGGGGGAAAGTCGACTTTCGCCAAAATCGAATTTTTTAGCCGGGTGAACGTTGATTCCAACTATTTAAGCGACGGGCTATT
>NW_021680408.1:906996-907153 GCF_001412515.2 Diachasma alloeum | reverse complement strand
AAACCGTTTTTTTTGGCCCCAGCCAAAGGGTCAGATTTTCGGGTTTTCCGGGGCAAGTGGATTTTCGCCAAAATCGAATTCTTTTGCCGGGTGAACGTTGATTCCAACTATTTAAGCGACGGGCCATTCAGAGCTCTCAAAAGTATGTGGAAAAAGT
>NW_021680408.1:865721-906892 GCF_001412515.2 Diachasma alloeum | reverse complement strand
CCTTGTTGGGTAAAAATGTCAAGCCTCCACATACATGCATCTCCCCTCCACCCTCTCGTGAAATGTCGATTTTCGAGATTAAAAAAACAATAATTGCATTTTTTATTTCAATAACGCATGAGTAAACAGGGATATGAACGCAGATTTAATATAGACCCGTAGAATTACGGGGACCGGCAAGGATTTGGAAAGTCTGAATACAAGACCTGCTGACACCTAACAAGTGCTGAAATGGGACATAACCAGAGGTAGAACGGTCTCGGAAGCACTTGGGAAGAGGCTTCCCAAGACCTATCCAGTTCTGAACGGAAAGACCTAAGTAGAACTTGTCAGGTCCAATTATTCGACTCGGGGCACTGCGCTACTGAAATCGAGGCTTAAATCAGCAGATAAATCGGCTAAATCGATTAATCAATGAAAATCGTCCACCTACTGCATACCCCGTGTTTCAACCCTGAAAATATCCAACCTCATCCGTTCCTTTGTTCTTGTTATTCTGGGCGAAAGGGTAAAAAATAATGTGGGAGATGAGGAAAAAAGGGATATGCTAGCCGGTGAGAGTGACATAATCATACCGAGGTACAAAGAAAATTACGTTACATGCTTTTGTGGGATCTAGGTAAGGAAAAAATGATGTAGGAAAAATAACAATGAAAGACAATTGCCGCAGAATACCGCCCCGAGGGTTACGTGACATTTTCATTCGTTGGTCAATTAATCTCGTAAACCTGACATATACTTATTATCTACGTGTCACTGTTGACATTATATCAATGCGACTCATCCCCAGTATTTAATCATGAATAAAAATAAAGATGAAAAATACGCGGAGGGGTGGAGTGAGTGACAAAATGCGTTCTAAAATAATCCCTAATGAAAAGGAAATGGGTGGAAAGAGAAATATTGTTTCCTTTTTTGAGATAAAGAAATGAAAAATCACAGTGAGATATGAGAGGATCTTACCTGCTGTGTAAATAACAGTCTCGCTTTTACCCAGTATCATATATCATTCAGGGTGAGCCAACATGACTACGTGTCACGGGTGCCAACGGTGATATATTGCAACCACTGCGCACTACCAAAACCTCTCGGATCATATAACGGATATCGTCTGTGGATTTAGTGCATTAGTTTTGATCCTGAAAATAAAAAAAAAAGTGAAACTGAGTCAATGAATTATTTATCGGCTGATGATGGGAGTGAGTGAGGTAGAATGAGGCGCTTTTGACGGTCGATGGAGCGAGATCGGTCGAGTGAAAGTCAGGAATGTTGGTGCTGATTACAAATCATAGTTTTGCTATTAATAATCGCAAAAACTTGAACGTTGATTACGTTTTGTTGAGCGTAATTTACGGTTTGCTAAATGTAATTTATGAAGTCATAATTTACGGCTATTTTGAGCGTAATTTAAGGTTTAATTCGGTTTAGGTTGTTCTGTGTGCACTCAAAAAAAAGTCGGTCTGAATCAGACTGAAAAATTGGTCTGAATCAAGTCGGACTGAATCGTGCCGGGAATCGACTTGATTCATGTCGAATTGACGGCATAAATCAAGTCGGACTCGGACAGATGCAAACCAGAATATCGGTCTGATTCAAGCCAATTTTTCGACTTGATTCAGACCGACCTCGGTTTGATTCAGGTCGATTTTTCGACTTAATTCAGACCGATTTTTCGGTTTGATTTAAACCGTTGTCGGCTGGACCCATTTCTACTTGAAATAAACCACTTTTCGAATTATATCAGACCCGGAATTCGGATTGGCCTAGTCCGAGTCACTCGGTGTGAATCAAGCCGAAAATCGGTCATAATCAAACTGACGTCGACTTGAATCAGTACTTTTTTTTTGTGTGATTAGTAATTTTTGTTGAATTACAAAGAAAAATTGGGTAATTCCGCTCTCTGACTATCTGTAATATAACTATTTTTCATTAATTTCTTGTGTGATTTTTCTTCGTCTACATTTCGTCATTTCTGTCCGAATTGTCCAATGAAAGATTCGTGAAATTCAAGTTAAGTCTATCCGTTTGCAGGAGTTCATTGAATTAGAAGTATTTGAATATTTAATTGCTGTATGAAAATTTCAATCGTATTTAGTGTCTCAAAATGATTTCAGCATTTATATTGCACCAAAAAGTTGGTCAAAATAAATTCAAAATGCTAAAAAAAAAGATCCATCATTGATTTTTTAAAATGTGAATTCTGATTTGAATCAGCGTAACGAATTCCTGGGAACGTAATTTAACCGCTTGATTACTCAAACTTTCCAGTGATATTTCCTCCAATTGTTTCTCTGTGTTGTTTTCCGCCCTCCATCATTAACGTTTCATCAGTTGAACAAATGTCCCCCTCCACCATTTCCAATACAATGTGTATTTTTCCTTCCCATTTTCCGTTGAATAAGGTTTGAATGTCAGAGTTTACGTTGATCCTGCCAAGTCAGTGGAAAAAACAGTTTCACAGGAGAATGGTTATACCGTTCTCCTTGTTCTCTCTGATAAATCATTAGTGAAGGGTTTTATCAATTATTTCTCCAGTTATCTGCTGTATTTTTACCCCTGTTAACTTGATAAAATGAACAATATTGAGAGCGCTCGAGTTCATTATCGTTTTTTTGTCGATCTTGTTTGGTTCTCTTGCTTGATTGGTTTTTTTAATTACCGTAACGATTGGATTGAAAAAGTCACATTATTCCGCATTTATTTCTGAGAAAGGCAAAGAATTCCATTCCGTGGATTTTTTTCTTGGTCTCTGTCCCTCATTAATTTCCAATTACACGGAGAAAAAAGAATAGGAAAAATACGTGGTAAAAGGTAAATATAAGGTGAAATGCTTTTTTGGAAATTTATACGTAAAAATACGGAAAAAATGCGGAGTGGAAAGTGAATTTATCTTCTTTATCGAAAATTTTTAGAGTTTCAAAAGAACTTCATAGCGAAACTAGGGGTGTGAAAATGACTAGTATGTGATGTAAAAATGATCACTCACCGCATGGTGGGCATTTCGAACGAATGGAGAAAGTTTTCAGACACGAAAGGTGTTTTAAGGATGCTTAGCCAAAACCCACATTATTCACCATAATTTTGATATTGTCTCTCATATGCGATCAGGCTCATATTACATTCACACGGTAGTAATAATCTTAATCCTTCCATCAGGGCATCCTAGTAAGAAATTAATTTCTGAAAATCACTTCTTGTAACATTACACTTAGGAAAGAAACGTGACCGTGTGAACTTTGATCGAGATGTTGCATGGGTTAGACACTCAAGATATTGAGAAAAAACCACAACCCATTTACTTCAGACTATGGAGAATCTATCGCCGGCGAGAACAAGTAGGGGATCGGGCCTTATAGGCGTGATATCTTCGATTGATTTTCGAATTCCTCTAAAAAAAATTTGACCGCCATTACGAGTCGAGCAACGCGACAACACCGCACAACAGCTGATCGAGGTCGGTAAAGTCGGTGACGATAATTCAGTGCTGGAAGCATATCGACACGTATAACACACACAAACATTCATCTCACTGTTACAACCCCACTACTAGCCGAAGCGTGCGATGTTGCCCGATCAAAATTCGACTGTTACCACCGCCGTCACAAGTCCTGCATTATTTATGAACATTTTCTTCAATTTTTGTTTTTACGACCGGAAAAGTACGCCATAACACTTCTAATTTGATGAGAAAAATAATTTGCAACATGAATGATTTATTTAGTCAATTTTCTTTTTCTTTTCAACTGAGTTTTCTACTTGATAGGTTAAACATCTTTAAGACCTTCCAAAGTTTCACCTTAAGGTATATCCCTAGAAAACACTTTTTTCTTAAGGTTATCGCAATTTTTTTCACAGATAATGTTTATAATCGGCCCCAGCTTGAAAAAAAATGAAAAAAATGCTAACTAGCTGTACTACACAGTTTAAGAGATAATAAATAATGAAATGCGGGCTTTTAACACGCGAGGCATAGAGCAAACGGGAGTTATGGCTCCCTTCGCACAAGATTTTTCCATTTTATGAGAAAACGGTTCTTACGATGTTCTTAAAAAACTAATCCGTGATAAATTGATAAATTCCGAATGCAGTGAATTTTTCGTCAAATTTTGTACTACTTTTTCCTTCGATATTCAACTTTCAAAAATGAAAATTTTGTGAATGCATTTCTTATTTGATTCAAATAATTAATTAACAAATAATTTCTTATTTGATTTAACCAGTTATGGCTGCCTGCATGAAAAACACATGAAGTCTTCATGAGGATAGATAAACTCAATGCCTTATGAGACTGCAATCAATTAACTCATTTACAATTTTTTCCGGAAATCCATAGGGACTAACTTTTGGGTCCGATTATCTTAGAAAATACCTTAAGAATTTCAGACTTCAAATTAAGACCTTTGAGAATCTTATGTTAAGACCTTTGAAATCGTAAAATAAGACTTTTTTTTTTTTGAACATTTGAATACAGTTTTTGTCTCCAATAATATCTGAAATTCATGCCCGATTAAATATTCTTGTCCGCGTGAGCGCAATTCCCGTAATAACCCCCAACGTACAATTTTCATTGTGTTACCTTCAAAAACGAGGATGCTTATGCTATATAAAACCCCCCACTCTCTCGTCCCCAAAGCTCTGCGATGATATATTTAACTCTTCAATGGACTAAAGCTATAAAAAATTTGTCAATGGTGAAATTTCCGGGCAACGTATTCACCATAAATTGAATGAAATTAGTGGCAAACTACACCGAGTGAGTTGCAGTAATACTTAGCCACTGAATTAACCCGTCTTGAGCCCCTGCATCGTTTTCAACTCCCCTCACACTGTGAGAGCACCCACGCTTTCACCCTCTGACCTACATATTGCGCAACAGGATTTTATATTCTCCGTCTATTTCTATCGTCTTTCTGCATCCATCTTATTTCATCGGCACACCTTAACCCCGTGGTTATAATTAAAAGCCTCTAAGTAAATAATTAATATCCAATAGAAGTTGTAATTGAATGATTGGAGAGTGTGGGCGGTGAATCGAGGTGAAAAGCGTCGTCCTGCTCGGTGGCATGAGCATACCAAGTGATTTCATATGTACGAGGGGGAAGGCAGAGCCGGCGACAGTGTGACATAAGCGGCGCCGCTCTTAAGCGACCATTGCACCCCAGTACCAAGGGTCGGCTGACTGCCAATAGACCTGCGGCATGTGCGCATATTCACTGTGCATTCGAAGCTCTTGTGGTCCCACAGGTATAATGTCAAATGGTATAGACGTATCTCTGACATAGATTCTTCATCTGTGGAATCGTTGAACCGGATGGCTCGTCTCTGATTGGGATTTTTACTCGGTTGTTTTCGCGCGGAGAGAAAAGCTGGATAAAAATTACCCAGAAAATCGTGACAAATTTTACTGTATTAAATGGAATTCAGTGAAAAAATACTGATTTTTAGCCAATATCTTAAGATTTTCTTGGTTTAGTAAATTTCCCACACCGGTACACTTTTTTTTTTTATATTCCGGCCCTTTCTGCCCTCTGATTGGCTAATCGGTCCTATCCAACCCTATGCATGCGGCTGTGGATTCTACACTGCACCGCATTCGCACTCCTATAGAACATAGGAGTAGCATGGGAAACCACAGAAAACCCATGCCGGTACAGGCGGTCACTATATTAGCGACCTCCCGCTCGCCGGAGCCACCGGTTGAAAAACTCGGTTCCACGGGGAATCGAACTCACAACCTTTCGCACACTAGGCTCGCACCTAGCCGCTTCGGTCACCGACGTCGGTACACCGGTACACGAAGAATAGTATATTTCGTCACTAGGCCGAAAAAAACTTTTCTGGCGAATATGAGTTTGTAGCCCGAGCCGAAGGCGAGGGCTGCAATCATATGAGCTAGAAAAGTTTTTTTTGACCGTATGACGAACAGTATTTTTTGTTATGACGGCCGTAGGCAGAGATTCACGGACGCGGAGCGGAGCGGAGCGTCCGTGAAGCGCTGCCTCACGGCCGGAATGACAAAAAATTCTTTGAAGAAAATTATTTACTATAGTTGTTATTATTTAATAACTAGTTATTGAAATTCACCAACTAGTGAACCATCCATTTTTTTCAGTGAACATTTTCTGGTTATTCATATTGAGAATAATCCCGGTTGCCTTCCTACATCATCCAAATCCCATCTAATCATTTCCTGTGACGGCGCAAAGATGTGAAACGCTATATAAATTCCCTGCTTTAATGTAAAAAAATAGGTATTTAATGTTGAAGTTCAGCAATTAGTTGTTGAAAAAAATGAATTATCCACCAGTTGAGGAATTTCAACAACTAGTTGGTGAATTTCAATAACTATCTGGTGAACTTTAACAACTAGTTGGTGAATTTCAATAACTATCTGGTGAACTTTAACAACTAGTTGGTAAATTTCAATAACTATTTGATGAACTTCAACAATTTGGTGAATTTCAACAATTAGTTAGTGAACTTCAACAACTAGTTGGTGAATTTCAATAACTATTCGATGAACTTCAACAATTTGTTGGTGAATTTCAACAACTAGTTGATGAATTTTAACAACTAGTTGGTGAACTTCAACAACTAGTTGGTGAATTTCAACAATTAGTCAGTGAATATCAACAACTAGTTGTTGAAGTTCACCAAATAGTTGTTGAACTTCAACAACTAGTTGTTCAAATTCATCAAATAATTTACTCCGTGTAGGATATTCTTTGTTTTGTTCTCATTTGAAGGTCATGGCGACCTCCATAAAAATCATTCTTCGTTACAGAAAAATTATACAAAAAATTGGAGCAACTATTCAGGTTCACTGGGATAACTTTTGAGATAACTATTGATCTCGCACTTTTTTTCCTATTTAAGATGAAACACCATTGGGACTTGAGATTGCTCCACGATTACTTGACATGTTTGGTAATTTTTCTCCGGATAAAAATTAGAAAATCGAAGCGTAAGCAAAAATGATTGAAAATTCGAGGACATTCAAGCTCAACTTGAAGTGTCCACGAAGAATCTCTTTTCATACAATAATCAACATAAATTACTCATATCATACCGAGCTTTATATAAAACTGCATATGCGATATCAATAAATTCCCCGTGGTATACAGGCACATTGATTATCCATAGATTGCATCACGCAAAGAAAAGATGATGTTACGCGGTCATAAGTCGTATGCACTTTAGCAAATATTGCTATTCTACGTGCATTACCCAACTTCGTCGTGGGTTACACTATTTTTTCACCCGGAACGCTGTAACTCTTCTGAGTCCACACCGTATTTTTCAAAGTGCAAACAATACCTCATGGCTTCACCTGCACTCGTAAAGTAATTTTCCATGCATTTTATCTTCATTCACTGAGCAATAACTCCATGTAATACTCGCACGGTAAACGTTGTAAACCCGTAGCCGACTAGCCCCAGTATGAACATTCATAAAAATCGTGATAATTCCGTGAATCACTACGGCGGAAGGAAAAATTCCTTGTTCTTACATCATTTTCATTAAAATTTATCTTAAATAAATTCAAGGAATCATTTTCACAAATTGTTGAAAAAATTGGGCTGAATTGTCCGGAAAAAGACCTTGAATTCGATTTAAAGGGTTAAAGTCAGTGGAATTTCAAGATTTTTTGAAAATTCAAGTGAATTTCCAATTTTTTCGCGGCAAGAAAACGGAAATTCCACAATTTACATGAATTTTCGAGTGAAAATAAATATTCGCTGCCAAATTCCTTTGAATTGTCGTGGAATTCGTTTCAATCTCTGGAAATTCCTGAAATTCCGAGACTCAAAGGAATCCCCTGAAAATTGAGAGGAATCAGGAGTTCAGGGAGCAATTTCTCTGAATTTTCCTGATTTTTCATTAATTTTCCTGGAGTAATTAAACAGAAATTTACAATTTCCACGGATTTTTCCACGAAATTATGAATTATCAATGACAAAATTCCATGAAATTTCAGTGGAAAAGTTACTTGTCAGAAATTTTCAAGACTCTCACCGGAACTATCAGTGGAAAAATTGCAAGGAATTTCAACAAAATTTTGGTAAAAATTGCAATTAGTCCACTGGAAATTATAATACTTTAAACGGCGAGAAAAGTTGGTAAAAAATGATCTAGAAAATTTCGGTAAATTATACCATACGGGAAGTAATCGTAGGACGGAATATAATTCAATACTTTTTGCGGAGGATATCTTACAATTCGTTTGGTAAAAATATCTCATCGGGGTGCATTTTATTGAATGACATGTCGTCCCACGATGACCTTTCGTACAATAAAATTTTCCGCTATTTTTAACAAATTTTTGTTCAACTTTTCTCTCCATGCTCTATTATCACAAAGGAGATTACATTTCCACTCCTCCCCCCGCAGTATAATGAATACCCTGCCAATTTCAAGCGATGGAAACTTCGTTTAATCTCCCGAATGTCATGAGAGCGGAGACAAAGAGAAATCCCCGTGGGCAATATCTCAGAATTTGACGTTCTTATTGAGCGATCGACAGCTAATTTCATGACAATGAAGGAGAGGAGTAAAACGGACAGTTCTTAATCATCAATAACTCGACAACGGCAAATTGGAATTTCCCGATTACTCATTCATTTGTTAGGTATTTCTTTGAGCTTTATATAATGAGACTTGATTTGTCTGGATCATTTCATTCGGTGACACTGTTACAAAATTTTGTCTGAAATTTCCGGCACACTTATTGGGAATTTTTATCGAATTTAATTACCACTAAAATTTCAAGGCATTTCGGTAGTGAAAATTCAGGAATTCATGGAAAAATCAAAGAGAATTGTCGATTTCAGTTCCATTTTTCCCGGAAAATGAATAGAAAACCAGAAAATTCCGGTAAATATATTCTGAAATTTTCAGTCCAGTGACACTGAATGCGATTTAGTAATTTGGCACTGAATATTCATATTATATTGGACATTCAAATAAATTAAGGAATTCTCGACTTTATGCTGTTTAAAATTCTGGAATTTTACTGAATTTTCAGTGAAACCGGTAATTTCATGATTTTTTCCCCTAAATGGTATTCAGTGTCACTGTCCTGAAAATTATCAGTCAACTGTCCATGAAATTTTATTTTGTTTCTAACAGTGTACACAGGTGGGCATTAACAAGGATTTAACAACTAGTTGTTGCAATTCACCAACTACTTGTTGAAAAAAATTAATTACCAACCAGTTGTTGAAATTGATCAACTAGTTGTTGAAATTTACCAATATTCGTTGTTGAAATTCAACAACTAATTGTTGAAATTCACCAACTAGTTGTTGAAATTCAGCAATTTGTTGTTGAAGTTTGCCAACAGTTATTGAATTTTAACCACTAGTTGGTCAACTGCAACAACTAGTTGATAAACTCCAACAACTAGTTGGTAAACTTCAACAAATAGTTGGTGAATTTCAACAACTAGTTGGTGAATTTCAAAAACTAGTTGGTAAACTTCAACAACTGGTTGGTCAATTTCAACAACTAGTTGGTAAACTTTAACAACTAGTTGGTGAATTTCAACAACTAGTTGGTCAATATCAACAACTACTTGGTCAACTGCAACAACTACTTGATAAACTTCAACAACTAGTTGGTAAACTTCAATAACTAGTTGGTGAACTTCACCAACTAGTTAATAAACTTCAACAACTGGTTGGTCAATTTCAACAACTAGTTGTTGAAATTCAACTAGTTGTTGAAATTCACCAAATAATTTTCTCCGTGTAGACATCAGCCAAAATAGGCATCCAAGGCTGTCCCAGAGCTCGTTTAATCCCGAAATGATAACACTGGGCCATTGTTCATCGTCGAAACATAAATTTCAATGCAAAAAATAAGCCCGCCGTAAGAAAAACCACTAAATACCCCAGTGAAAATAATTATTCATAACGTCATGTCATTCGCATAATTCGTTCGGCAGACATTGCACATTTCGCCAGCCCCTTCCTCGAATCCGGACCACAATACGTTCACCGCATTATCTCAAATTTCTCGTGACATCAGCGAATAAATTTGTTGTGAGCGCAGTGGAGAATCAGCACTCAGAGATACATACCAATTATTGTCGTTGAGATAGGTAGGTGTATCAATCCAACGGAAATGAACGGATGAGTACTCTATCACAATTTCAGCATTCAGATTGTTCCAGTAGCTGCTCCCCACGTACGAAAAAACGAATGGGCCGAGCTTGGCCCAAGCCCGGTGGCCGGCCTGCCGAACTTCGGGACCCGTTCCTCAACCGGGACCGCGCCGGATTTGGTTGAAACCTGGAATGATAACATCGGGCCAGGTCTGGGCGCCCATCCCGGCCCAGCGTTGGTTGCCAGTCGTTGGCCAGGCTCAATTAAACATTACTTAATTACATGAATATGACAATATGGGTGATTGAAATACAAGTAATTTAATATTACTCCTCAACATTCGTAATAGGTTCAACGAGGAAAAAAAATCAATACCGGCATGTGACTGGTGCCGCACTGGCTGCCAAACTATTCATGACAATTATCAATAATAACAAAAACAAAATAATTAACACTTTTTAGGATGATTTTTAGTATTCATTGTGCCCTACCTACCAAACCCTAACGCAATCATCGCTGAAAAACCGATTTTGTTAACTTAAAATATTACCCCCTAACGTGGGCTCGAACCCACGACCTCACGACTACTAATCCGACGCCCTAACCACTAGTCTACCGCGCAATTCGTAAAACCTCTACTTCAAATCGTCCATATTAATTCCATCTCGGTTTTTTTCGACTTGAATGTTTTATTATTCAGTTGATAGAAATATTCAGTGATTCAACTACAGTTTAATCGGTAAATTAATTCAATAATGAATAATAATAATAATTATTATTAATTACAATAATAATTGTAACAATTAGGATTACTGTTGAATGACGATTCTTCTTCTTTTCGTAATAATTAGCGAGTAACATGTGACTTCAACACCTACAATGTCACCATTTTTTTACGATTACACCCTTAACATTTTACCCTCAAGTTTCCACCCTTAACATTCAACCCTCAGAATGTCAGCCTTATAATTTTTTCGCCCCTTTCCATTATTGCGATTTGACCCTTACAATTTTACTCTTCAGATTTTACCCTTATGATTCCACCCCTATGATTCCATTCTCATCATCTCACCCTTACGGCTTAACCCTTACAGTTATACCAACGGCTGGAGCTCAATGACCAAGCTCCGGGCCACCGCTGGCTGAGGCTTGGTTATCGAGGTCCGGCATGCCAATGTCCGGCCAAGGCAGGGCCAGATCTGTCAACCAAGGCTCGGTTACCCGCCCTTCTCCCGAGACTCAAGCCCTGGTCCCCAGGGATGGCCGAACCTCGGTCCAAGCCTGGGCGCCCAGACTTGGCAAGCCCAGGCTTGTGCCAGGCTTGGCCCGTTTCTACAACACTGGCATTTCGTACGTGGGTCACACTGGTACGTGTAATTCATTCACCCATTCTATCGTATATTCAATATTTAGCATTTCATCAAACGGAATAACGCCCCCACACAAGTCGCATCTCCCCCAGGATTATTCAATACTCTGATTTGATATTTGTGCTCATGCGGTACCCTATTCTCTCCAACGTATGGAATCATTGCATGCACTCCCGAAGAGGGTTCTGAAGACACTACTGTCATTCGAATGTGGAGTTGTATGGGCATGTGTCAGCAGCACGGTTTCAACGTAGGTCATGGGTCATGGTTTGTTAGTATCGAATATCATGGTAAACTAAGCGTACATGATTGAACTGACGATCAGCTAGGGGCATATAGATGCATGATAGTCTGTTCTCGCCATAAATCTTTTGCCCACGTACGGATTATCCCGGATTTTATCCAATTTAAAGAAGGCCAATTGCGGGGGAAAAGGGAGGAGCAAGAAGAAATAGTGGAGCGAATTGAACGCGAATGAGGACACGAAGTAGGAGGAAGATTGTGAGCATTTTCATCGATATCTGTGAGAATCTCTGGTCTGTTATCTGGGATGTAATCGCTTGAAAGATGTGGACAATTAGAGGGCTTCCAGGCGAGATGAGGCTATGCGATGGGAAATAGCGTGCACGTTTTCCTGAGTGGACCGGGACAATATTTGATCCAAGTAAATTCTTCATTAATGATAAATCGACATTTTTTTAATATTGCACTACAAAAACCAGGTGTCTGACAATTATCTGAATTTAAGATGTCAAATGGTAAAAAACGTCTGAATCTTCAAAAGTGGCTGAAAATCTGACTGATGTCTGAAAATTTCAACCACCATTTCCGTCTGAAAATAGTGGTAGACATTTTTTGTGTCTGAAAAATTTTAGGTATTTATTTTCAGATATTTTTTGTGTCTGAAATTCAGTTATTTATGAGCGATTCAAAGACTTCACTATTAAGATATCTCACCTGATTCAGACGGCAAAGTCCATTCAAACATTAATTTTTAAGATATTTCTCATTTCTGAAAAGCTGACTCATCCACTGCAAAAACTAGGTGTCTGACAACCATCTGAATTTAAGATGGCAGTATTTTTTTTTCGCTTGATATTGAGACGTAAATTACTCTTAAAATCGCCGTAAATTACGGTTGCACGAACACATTCGCCAAGCGTAATTTACTATTTCGCTTTAGTAAATTACGCATAAGTAAACGGTAAAATTCCTTTCCAATAAGATTGCAATTTACGATTTCTTAAGCGTGAAAAAAAAATTTCTCCTGTTTTCACTTATTATACATACTTTTGAGAGTTTTTCAATAGCCCGTCACTCAAATCATTGGAATCAACGTTCACCCAGCTAAAAAATTCGATTTTGGGGAAAGTCGACTTTCCCCCTGGAAAAACCGCAAATCTGACCCTTAGGCTTTGGCTGAAAAAAAAATTTCAGTTTTCACTTTTCCCACATACTTTTGAGAGTTCTGAATAACCCGTCGCTCAAATCATTGGAATCAACATTCACCCGGCTAAAAAATTCGATTTTGGCGAAGGTCTACTTTCCCTCTGGAGAAACCGGAAATCTGACCCTTTCGCTCCGGGTGAAAAAAAAAATTTATTTCGACATTTGTCGCGCCTCCGAGGGTTTCATTGGCATCAAGAGGTCAATAAATACAGAATCAACGTTCACTATTTTTTATTTAAATGCCGCCTGCAAACTGAGAGATGTGGGTGGCTAAAATATATTCTACGACTTTCTCTCCTCGTTGGCTACAAATTTCAACCGTCCGCATACATGCCTTCCCCTTCCAGCCCCTCGTGAAATCCCGTGGTCTCGGTAGTATAGAGGAGGACTTCTCAGGGCCGAAAAGAACTGAGGATTCGGAAGGTCTCCGGAAAACTACGTCGCAGAACTGATTAGAACTTATCAGGTCAATCTAAGTCTGGAGAGATCTTGAAAGACCTGTGTACGTCCAATCAGAACCAAATCCTTGACTCGGGGTATTTAGTCATGAGAATAATTTTGATTTTTGAGTAAACCAACGAATTTCTGGAGTTGGCAAACTTTTGGCTAGAAAGAAATCAAAAGAAATCACTCTCATTATTGCGACAAATAAAAGGATCTTCCATTCTAGAGAAGTTCGATTTCTCCCAATCAACTGTATCTCAAGAAGAGATAACTGGTATTCACCATGAAATCATATTTATTTGAAGATTAACAACCGAAGGATAGTTAGCTCAAATCAAATTCTCTTGATGAAATTAACCCTAGACTGGTCACCATGCGAGGGAATTGCCGCAACACGTCATTTTATTCACCTTACCATCGACTGGTTGACCGAAAAAATTTGAGAAAAATTGAATTCGTCAATTGAAGTATCTGGAAAATTCTAGTATTTTTTGTTTCAATATTGTATCCTTAATTCTGGGAGAAAAAAAATTATTTCCACCAGGTGAACAATTTTTTCCCGTGTTAAATGAAATTGCCTGTTGCGCGACGTTGCTGGGAACTCGCTAAACGCGGCCGGGAAATGTAGAGTGGATTCGGCAACGCTGGAGCCTAAATAACACGGCGGCACTCTCCCGCGACGGTGACTAAAGTTGCATTTTCCCGTCAGGTGACCAGACGTTTCTGGTTTCTGGTCGTTAATCGTTTCTGTCAGTGCATGCGCAACCGAACACGCACGATTACATTTTATCCGCTAATTTTCACCCACACCTTCACGACGCTTTTTATTATTCATTTTTCTCCGAGAATGTACCGTAAAACGTTTTCCAAGTATACCTATAGAGCCGTGACTGTCTCGCATAGGAAACAGGAGAACGTAGGGTGGAAAAAGCCTCTCAGATGATACATATATCGCAAGTTCTTGCAATTCTCATACGCTATATCACCACCTGTATACACTATACAACAAAGTAATCTTGGGTAGTTCTTGGAGAAAAGCGTCGACGGCGTCGGCGTCACGGTTAGTCTACCTTTGTATATATGTAAGAGGAGTCGTAGTAGGGGGGCTCATACGACAGAGGCACGCCCGGGGATTCTCAAACTGGAGCACCACCACAACTCTTTCGCTACCTCCTCTTGACGTCTTTTTCAGGTTTTTTTCTTCTCTACTTTATTTTTTCTCAACTTTTTTTTCCTATTTCCTGTCTTCTCTCTTTTTCACTGTCAACTGAATTTCTTTCAGTACTTTTCACTCGCACATCTCAACTCCTCGGGACTAAACTGCTCAGATGGACTACTTAATTTAGCGCTTCATATGTGAACTTCTTTTTCGTGATTTCATTGCTAATCTTTCAAATTGGGTTTTTCAAGTTGTCTCGTTCCAGAGAATATGCAAATCCATTCGAAAGTTTCTTATTTTTAGTCTCTTGTGATTCTCTCTGAGAATGTTTGGAAATTTTCTTCAGCTTCATCGATTTGGGATTAAAATATCGAGTTTCAGAAAATGTTTTCTCGGCGAAGTTTCTTCTAGCGCTGAAGTTGGGTTAATGGGGTGAAGTGCATAATGACATGTGAAGCGGGGATATTAAATGCGCAATGCTATTCGTGGAGGAATAACATTAGAGCTGATTCAAGAAGTTTATAATCATTGAATTAGGATTTTCGAAGTTTACAGGAGCGAGAAAACTGTTCACGATTAAAAAATGAGGATGTGATATAAGATATTAATTTTTTTTAAAGAACTATGAATTCTTCAATCACGAATAATGTTCGCCCCCAATTATATCTCATTAACAGAGACCACTGTGATTAAAAATTGTCCTCTGAATTTTCCGTGGCGAATTCCGGAAATTTTTATTGTGTTCAATTTCCATTAAATTTTAGGAAATCTTGTCATTGAAAAATCAAATATTCCATAGATTTTCTGTTCAAATGATCGGGAAATCAATAAAATACTTGATTTTTCAGTTCAATTATTTTGTGAAAATTCAGGTAAGTCGGGAAAATTCAGGGAATAATTGAAAATTCATGTCATTTTGGTTCTGAATATTCATGTTTCATTGAAAATTCAATGAAGTTGCGAAATTCCAGCTCACTCCCACTGAAAACTCATGAATTTCCATGAATTCTAAGGAAAACTTGAAGTTTCATAACCATTTTTTTCCCTAAATCAGATTCAATATCACTCTCATGAGATTTATCCGTAATATAATATCTATAATATCTTTCATGAAATTTCAAGAAATTTCTAACAGTGCGGAAGAGTCTTCCGTTTCAAGTAGAAATGAAGATGATAATCTAAAAAGAATTAAAATTAATATTAACCAAAAAATTCTAATTTCTAGGGATTTTGTTACAGTTAAAATTGGGTTTTCCGAGTTGTCTCGTACGAAAAAATATGTGAATCCATTCGAAAGTTTCTTATTTTTAGTCTTTTGTGATTCTTTCTAAGAATGTTGGTAAATTTGATTCAGCTTTTATCGCTTTAGGATTAAAATATCGAGTTTCAGAAAATGTTTTCTCAGCGAAGTTTATTCAGGAAGTTTATAATAACTGAATCAGAATTTTCAAAAATCTATTCTTAAATAAAAAATGTGTATATTATTCAAGAAATTGAACTTTTTATATAACTGTGAATCTTCTAATCAAGAATAATGTTCTCCATGAATTATAGATTATTAACAGAGAGAGAGAAAGTTCTCAGTTGCAAGTGGAATGAAGATGATAATCTGAAAAGATTTTCCCTCAAAATCAAGCAAAGAAGTTATAATGTTTAGACTTTGTTACAGTTAAAATTGGGTTTTCCAAGTTATCTCGTCCGAAGGAACATGTGAATCCATTCGAAGGTTTCTTATTTTTAGTCTTTTGTGATTCTTTCTAAGAATGTTGGGAGGTTTCATTCCGTTTTTATCGATTTGGGATTAAAATATCGAGTTTCAGAAACTCTTTTCTTAGCGAAGTTTATTCTATCGCTGAAGTTGGGTTAATGGGAGGTGAAGTACATAATGACATGTGAAGTGGGTATATAATACGCGGGAAACGATTCTTGGAGCAGAATCATTGGAGTTCATTCACAAAGTTTATAATCATTCCATTTCGATTTTCGAAGTTTCCAGGAGGGTGGAAAGCCTATTCTCAAATAAAAAATGTAGAAACCCTGACAGAATGAATCAGTTCCATTAGAAACAAATGATAATTTCAAGAAAAACCTACACTGACAGAAAATTTTATCAAGAGAATTCGATTTGAACCAACTATCATTTGGTTGTTAATTTTCAAATACACATCATTTTATAGTGAATACCAGTTGTCTCTTCTTGAGATACAATAATTGAGATAAATCGAACTTCTCTAGAATTGAAGTTCCTTTTATTTGTTGCACTAATGAGAGTATTTGATTTCTTTCTAGCCAAAAGTGTGCCAACTCCAGAAATTCGTTGGTTTACTCGAAAATCAAAATTATTCTCATGACTAAATACGTTGTTATCTCAACTAACACGATCATACATTGCTCCGAGTAAATTATAATTGAAGTGAGCATTTCGTATGTCGAATCAGGATGAATATTGTTACGCGGAAAAAGCTTTGAGATTGTAGTAAGATGTGGAGTTGAAAGAAGTTTATATTTCTTGACTAAAAAAATGGCATTAGTTTACAATAACAGAATCACAGATTACGGCAATTCAACACAAACTTGGATATCACAAATTTCGTTCAATGTGATGTACGGAAAGCCCAATTTAAACATCGGCTCCATTCGAGAAAACAACATTCAGTTCATTCCTCAATGTAATCATCTCCTAGGTACGAATTTTTGATCAATTCATGAAAGTAGAAAATTTCTCGACTGGAGATTATATTAGGTTTAAAAAATAGAATTTTTCCATTTTTGTGGTGAATACATGTGACTTGACGCCAAGGACTGTTTTATTTGATTCAAGTAAATGTATTTCAAGAAGTAATAATTGATATTCACCGTAAGATCTTATTTATTTGAAATTGGTTCAAGTGCATAATACTTGTTTTAAGAAAGAAACATCTCAATAAAAATATTTTTTTCCATCAGTGTACAGTTTTCTTACCGAAAACTCTGTTATTGAAAACAATATTCTTTCCTCGTGGTTAGAACCATGAGGTTCTTAAAATCGCCAATTATTCTGAGAATTACAAACTTTGTTTCTCTATGTGAAGAATAATATTGTCCTCGAATCATAAATATAAATACATTTCAATCAAGTTGGATTCACGAATAATACCATATGAATTAATGTTTTGGTGAATTTTATTCTCCACAACAACCGTTACATCAGGCTTTCATCTCGGGAACGTGCATAAAAATTTTATTAATATACTCGCACGAAATAACTATGTGCTAATGTTATACAGATTAGATGAAATCGGGAAAGTTACGAGAAAAAGGTTATTTCAAACACGAATATCCCACAATTTTTCCAACTACCCGAGTTATCCGAGAAACTTAATAATTCCCGTGTGAGGTGACTCAATAAATCTCGAACACGAGAAATCTCCCAGTCCTCACATTTCCCTCGTTAGTGGGGAAAACTTCGCGAGATAAGCCTGTTTGTATCCCCCACCCCATCCGCATTATAAAACATGATTAGTCATCTCCAATAACAACAAATTTGTTTTCTTCTGTGGTTGTAGAAAATTTTACGGAACTGTCACGGAATTTTTCCAGAACGATCCGTAATTTTTATCTGAATCTCCTGTGAAAAATTACGATACCGTCACTTAAATTTTCTGAGTCGATTCTGTAATCGGTGAGCGAATTGGGAGTTCCGTAATTTTCACTGAATATTTCTCTCCGTGTGGAGTTGCGACATTCCTCTACGTTTTTCTCTGCAGCGTTTAAACATCTTTCGCATGAAAACAAAAATTTATGTAAAAATTTATGTATAGAAATAATTCGTATAGAAATATCCGAATATCATATGCGAAAATCCTATAGAAATTCTATGCGCAATCCGTACAGAAAATTTCTACACAATTTTTTCATACATGCGATGCTGGGGATTTTCGTCTCAGTCTTTTTCTGAAAAGATGGCGATTACTCATAAATCTTGAAAAAGGAACAATTGAAAAATATGAATATGGAGTTATGATTTTTTGAAAACTGCTGATTTTCGTAGAAACAATTTTTTTTTCCAAAGCGGCTCCAATACCTCTGCGGGAATTCAAGCTATGAAATCGCCCTGTGACATACTTAAAGAACATGAAAAACGCTTTTGAATGACACGTCATACCTAACATTATCTTCCCTTTAACGGAGTTTATACGAGAAAAGGTTTTTCTTCAATCGTTAATTACTCAAACAGCCAATTCTTTTTTAATCTGAAATTTTCATGAAAAATTGTCAATAGCAGGTCAAGAATTTTTACATCAATTAGAGTTCGTCCGCAATTCAGCGGTTATTAATTTTTTTCTTGAGTCAAATATTGAAAATGACCGAAAATCGCTATTATTCATGTAATTATCCGCGTCATTGTATTCAAAACTATTATTATTACTAAATCAATTTATCGCGCTAGTTTGCATTGGAAACCCAAACGTAAAATGACAAGTATCCTGGTGCTTTTCATCAAATAATATCTGAAATTATATTCAAAACAACTAAAGAATAATATCAAAATCAAACCAAATTCAACTAATAAATCCAGTTGAAAATCATATAAATCTTTAATAAAACCAAGCTATTAATCACAAAAACAAGAATAAATCATTCAATTCCTTCCAAATTAATAACAATTAAACAATCATCTCATTTAGTCGTAAATTTTCCTGAGTGAGCTCAACTGTTAGCTCGGAAGTATCGCTTGTTCGAAACATTACACATAAGTAAATCGTAAAATGCGTTTCTATTAAGATCGTAATTTACGATTGCTTAAGCTTGAAATACGCTGAGTGAAACGTAAAAGACCCTTTGTGTGGTCGTAATTTACGTTTTTATTTTGACCGTTATTGTTTTTTCGGCTGTTAACGCCTTTTTGATAGTCATACCTCAAGACAAGACAAGAAATACGTATTTCTTGACTTGTCTTGTAATTTTAGGCTTTTTCTCTCGTCTTCTCTTGTTCCAATTGGCAAGAGAAAATTCGTCTCTTGTCTTGTTGGATATGAACGAGTGCGTTCTCTTGTGCACCTCGACAATTTTATTTTTCAATTCCGTGAGATTAATAAATTGAGTTTTCCTCGTTTGGCTCGTATGGCTCGTGATTAGTTGACAATTTGTGCATCCAGTGTTCCTTCAGAACGGTTGTTTTCTAAACCTGGTCTCATCATCAGAAAACAGCGGATTCGATTGAGTAACAAAAATGTTGAGTACTTGCTGTGTATGAATTCATGGTTCTCATCTCCTCTAGCTCCAATAATGAAAGATGCGATATTCGAGAAGAAAGATTAGTATAATCGAGGAATACATAATTCTTCACAATATCCAGTGATAGATAAAGTGTTATTTAACAAAATAGCCTTATATTATTGATGACTTGAGAGTTTTTAACGGATTTTTCGATTAATTATTTTGCCCTTGTGCCATATCTCTTTTTTTCTCTTGCCTTTTGTAAAGTTCCCTCTTGTCTTATCCTTTTTACCAAGAGAAAAATCTGTCTCTTGTCTTGCCTCTTGCAGCAGTACTCTTGTCTTGTCTTGTTTCCCTTGCGCTCTTGCGATATCGCTACGTTCTGAAGACTAAAGTCCAATTTTCATGACGGAAAAAAATTCACCAGACATCATATTGGCGTTAAGCGTAAATTACGTTTGGCAAACCGTAAATTACGCTTAGCAAAACGTAATTCACGTTCAGTTTTTTCTGTGTGCGATGTCCATCCATCGATCGATCGAATCCATAGAGTAATATTTCGAACGTCGTATTCTCGCTCCGTTGAATCGTAGAGTTTAATTAAATTGACAACGCTCCAAATAATCTCCGCATTTGCTCTGTCACCTTTCATTCATTAAAATCACATTTACGCATTCTCGCTTCGAATGAAATTGCGCAAAGGGGTATGTCGCAGCACTGAATTTCGCTGAAATGCCTTTATCATTCTTCTCGGAGGGAAAATTCCATTCGCATCGCTATCATGGCGAGCTTTCATGAAGATTTAACTCTCTCGAACACTGTGGTCTTTTCGCGCCGGTTTTAGATCCCAACACGCGAACAATTTTATGGATCATTAGAAGATTATTTATAGAACACTGAACACGGAATAGATATTCTCGAAACACGAACGTTGTGTGTACGCTTTCCGAAATGTATTTCTTCGTTGAATCAGGAATTTGAGGATGATTACTATTCAGAGATAATTAACGTTGAATTATTAAGTAGTAAATTCGGTAATATCACTTTTAAATTTTAATTATTGAAGCAATCATCAATTTAAATATTCAAATTCTGATTATTAATCAGTAATTTAGTTTAGTTTAGTTTTTTTTTCTGATTATTATTCTGATTGTTAATCAGTAATTTAGTTAGGAAGATTGACGATTATTTGTATAATCGAAAATCCCTTATAAGAAATTCAGTATTATTTTCTTAATAGAAACTTTACAGTTCCATATTATTAAATATTTGATTCATCATCAATTGAAAATTAGATTACTAATTATTTTACTATTTTTTAATGTCGATTAGTATATTGAATTCAATGAAGGGTTGTTATCGGCCTTGCGGTCAAATATCCAGAATTTAAGAAATTATAAAAATTAAAACTGCCCGAAATCGATCAAAAACTAATAAAAAAGCTTGTTTTTGTGTTAATTTTTTTCGCGCATTCAACTAACTTAAAAAACTTATTTGATAAAAAATATCTCAATAGAATATTTTCTATAAAAATTCTATAGAAAGTATCCCAATAGAAATCTAATTGAATTGTTTTTTTATTAATTTTTTTCGTGCGTGTGTCCTGTGACGTCACAAACTGTGGAACGCTATATAAACTTCCGTCTTTAGTGAGTGTTTTCCACTGTCGAATTGATTTGATTTTCTCCGCTGCAATGTTTTCTATTTTTACTTCTATCCGATGAATTATCCCCGAATAAACCGAATGTATCTCCGAATGAAGTAGTATTTCCCAGGTGTTGATATTAAATTGTCTCACTCAAACCCAAGATCCATCATCACGATGTTTTTCCCAGTTCTTAAAACGAAAAAGGATCGATCGTGTTGAGTGACTTCTTGCCGTTGACTGCGATATTGTGAGGTTCATAGTCACGTACAGATTCTTGCTCGAGATTTCACGTGACCGTAAGATTATAAACCCGGGAAACCCGTGGCATGAGAGACAGGGAAGGGGGTGAGCATGAGCCCGGGAACATTCCGCGGTAAAAATAGTTCCCGTTATCTTTGATATTAAAAAAAAAACGAAAAAAGACGAGGGAAAAATGGGGAGTTGAAACTTTGATATTAATTTAAAGTTTGGAATCGAGTGCCTTAACAGGATGCACACAGCTATTGCGAATCTCTTCCAGCCTGATGGTAATAAAACGGGAGAAGTGGGAAGGAGGAATATCAGGTGAAAAGAAATGGGAATAGCAGGATACTTGAGAATTATTCGAATAACACCCAAAGGCTTCTTCCGCCTTGCAGTCGGAAATTGGAAATGTCTCTAAAGTGTTGCTCATATTTACCCGCGACGAGTTATTGGATTTTTTTCTGCCACTTTTTTCTCCCGGTTTTTTATTTCTCGCGATTTCTGAGGAAATTGGATTTGGGAATTTACGCCATAGAGTTGAATCCTCATTCATTGTTTTAATAACAGGTTTATGCGAGACAATGAATTGTTAACGGACATAAAATTAGTCGTGATTTTCGTCATAATTATTCCGGAATCTTTCACTCCGTGTAATGACAGCTCGAGTTTTCATTTTTTAATTCTATAATTAACTCAACAATAACATAATCTTTCAATTAAAAGACAAAAAAAAATAGTATTCTGAAATGAACAATCAATTCGGACGCAAATTGGTAATTTACTGGCGACAATAATTATACTTCATTTTTAAAACAAAAAAATTTAAAGAAATGATAATTATTATTTTAATTATAATAATATTAGTAATTATATTAATCATTTCTTCATATTATAATTTTATTTTAGTAAAATAAAATTAAAATTATTTATTATTTTGAATTGAATTTTTTTTAATGGATGCGATTATTCGCTTGTCTTAACAGATTGGGATTTCAAAATAATAGTATATCTATACAGACCTGAAAATACGCCCAGAAAAATGATTTCTATGAATCAAATAAATAAGTTTATTTGAATAGTGCGAAATAAAATTTTGATTCAAATTGAAAGTTTTTCATTATTTGAGGTTCTGTTTATATCAAATGAATGTTTTTTCATTACTAATAAGTCTTTATTTGATCCAAATAAATTCGTCATTAATAATAAATAAGGATTTATCTTTTGTTAAGAAAATTGCTTTATGTGAATCTCTATATTATAAAAATCCAAATCGACTTCTGGTGATAAAAATTTGGTACTCGGTCAGGATAAGGGTAATGAGGGTCAGTATAAATGTCACGAGGGCCAGAGTAAGTGTTATGAGGATCAGAATAAGGGTCACATGGGTCATGATGAGGGTCAGGAGGGTTAGATTAAGGATCACGAGGGTCAGAATATGAGTTAAGAGGGTCAGATTGAGGTTCACAAGGGTAGAATGAGGGTCCGAATAGGGGTCACAAGGGTCAGATTGAGGCATCTATGGGTCAGATAAGGGTCACAAGATTAAAGCTCAGATTGATGCTCCAAATAAGGGTCACAAGGGTCAGAATAAGGATCATGGGGATCATATGCGGTTGACGAGCGTAGCGAGCAGGGGGCGTAGCTAGTTAGACACATTCCTTCTTCGCAGTTGGTAAAAAATTTATTTGATACTAATAATTTATTATCACCCCAGCATTGACATTGACTCCAAAAAATTGAAAGAAAAAAATGCAATAATTATTGAAACAATTCCGAATTTCCAAGTTGGTTAATTTCCCTCAAGTAAATCTGTTCTACTCCATCAAATGTTCTCCCGTGGAACATATAGTTCATCGGCAGAGCAAACTTTGCGCCACATCAATTCCACCCACCAGCTGGCAATATCCACGTACAACAGATTAAAGTTATTACATTATAAATTAATTATGCCCGTTAATCAACTGGTCTGCTATCCCCGCTTTATGACTACTAAACAAAACAACCAGTCCCCAATTTCGATCGCAGCTTATCGAGCATCGAATCTCAAATTGTGTCCCGAAATTCCCATTAATACTAATCCCCCACAACGACTAATGACAAAAAAAATCCCTTTCAATGATAATGAATTCCGTCACATGTTCCAATCCCCAGACATCGTAGTGCGCGGCGGAACATCTGTATGTGGTGAAACAGAATGAAAAGCTTGGTCTAAATATAGAGCCTATCGATCGGTCTAAGCTCGGCACCTACCTGTAGCATGTACAATCACATGACGGTAAGAATGGAATGGCTGGGGCGAGGGGAAGGGGGAAAAGTCTAGTGTGAGTCTTCGCATTGTGTGTCTGAATGTCCTCCCATTCTGTGAGCATCACAATTGATTTTCTTCTGACCATACGGGTATTATACTCCTCTCAGAGTTGAGATAAAAAAACTATTCGAAGAAAAAAATGAAAATGACAACGAAGTGAAGACTATGCATTTTACGGTTGTAATCTACTGTTCGTAGTACTAATATCGTGTCCCATATTCTGACCCTCATGACCCTTAATCTAACCCTCGTCACCCTTATTCTAACCCTCGTGATCCTTATTCAGACGCTTGTGACCCTTATACTAACCCTCATAGCCCTTATTCAGACCCTCACGACCCTTATTCTGACCGTTGTAACCCTCATTCTGATTCTCATATCCCTTATTCAGACCTTCATGACCCTTATTCTGACCCTCATAACACTTATTCTAAGCCTCGTGACCCTTATACTGACCCTCATGACCCTTAATCTAACCCTCATGACACTTACTCTAAGCCTCGTGACCCTTATACTGACCCTCATGACCCTTAATCTAACCCTCATGACACTTACTCTAAGCCTCGTGACCCTTATACTGACCCTCATGACCCTTAATCTAACCCTCATGACACTTACTCTAAGCCTCGTGACCCTTATACTGACCCTCATGACCCTTAATCTAACCCTCGTGATCCTTATTCAGACACTTGTGATCCTTATACTGACCTCATATCCCTTATTCAGACCTTCACGACCCTCGTAACCCTTATTCTGATTCTCATGACCCTTATTTCGACACTTGTGGCCCTTATTCTGACTCTCATAACATTTACTCTAGCCCTTGTGACCTTATACTGACCCTCATGACCCGTAATCTAACCCTTGCCACTCTTATTCTAACCCTCGTGATAGTCACCCTCATAACCCTTACACTGATCCTCAGAACCCTTATTCAGACTCTCATAACCCTTATTCTGCCCCTCGTCACCCTTACTCTAAGCCTCGTGACCCTTATACTGACCCTCATGACCCTTAAACTAACCCTCGTCACGCTTATTCTAACCCTCGTGATCCTTATTCAGACCCTTGTGACCTTTATACTGACCCTCATATCCCTTATTCAGACCCTCACGACCCTTATTCTGACCCTCATGAGCCTTATTTTGATCCTCGTGACTCTTATTTCACATCATTCTCCCTTACAGAACAATTATACGAAAAATTGTAGCAATTATTTACGTTCACTGGAATAATTTTTGATGGAATGCAAGGTAAATTTTACAGTTTCGGCACAAATCGCCCTCGCGTTCAGTCAATTTTCCCGGGCCAATGGGGTTCCCATTAAACGTAAACGTACTGAAAATTGAGTTTGCTCCCCCATTACTTGACTTGTTCGTTAATTTTTCTCCAACCGTTTCATCTGTGTATTGGAAATCCAAGTGGCTCATGAAATTAGCTGTATTTCAACATGAAACTATTAATTCAAGTTCACAAATACTGTAGGATTCGAACGGATTTATAAAAGTGATTGTTATGTTTTATATTTTCTTTAAAGCTTTGTCGTAAAAAATTCAGAGCTATCCCTAGGTCGGTTTAATGACGATTAACGCGGGTCGCCGGGCCCGACTACAAGGAACAGGACTTTCTATTTATTATAATTGGATGGGTAGGGTTGTTTTATTCTGTCGTTTTATTCTGTAATAAAAAGGAAAAATCCTCTCGAGTCTACCATCACTGAGGTGTAATTAAGGCATTTGAGTACGGTTACGTGTAGTGCATTCCGCCTGACGGAAGCTTTACCCTTTCCACTCGCTGATTCAAGTATACGTTTTCATTGTAAAATGATGGTGACAGACGAGAATAGTCGTGTTGAAATGATTGTCTTTGGGTTCTAGGCTTTGGAATAGTTAATCCAAGGACGTGTCTGACGTGTTTGTTTTTGCAAAGAACTTATCTGATGCGCTTCGCACTGCGCGACGCACTGACAGATAGAGTTTTCAAAGAGAACATTGTGTTTTTTTCTAATAAATGAGAAAAATTCAGTAAGAGGAAAAAACAACTTAACTTGAAATGAGAATAAAATCTTCTTAAGGATGTTTAACCTATCGAGTTGGCAACTAACTTGAAAAGAAAAATAAAATGGACTAAATTATCATTCATGTTACACATTATTTTTCTCATCAAATTAGAAGTGTTATGGCATACTTTTCCGGCCTCAAAAACAATAATTAAAGAAAATGTTGATGAATAATTGAGGACTTGTGACTGCGGCGGTAACAGTCGAATTTTCATCGGGCAACATCGCACGCTTCGGCTAGTAGTGGGGTTGTAACAGTGAGATGAATGTTTGTGTGTGGTATACGTGTCCATATGCTTCCAGCCCTGAATTATCGTCACCGACTTTACCGACCTCGATCAGCTGTTGTGCGGTGTTGTCGCGTTGCTCGACTCGTAATGGCGGTCAATTTTTTTTTAGAGGAATTCGAAAATCAATCGAAGATATCACGCCTATATGGCCCAGTCCCCTACTTGTTCTCGCCGGCGATAGATTCTCCATAGTCTAAAGTAAATGGCTTGTGGTTTTTTTCAATATCTTGAGTGTCTAACCCATGCAACATCTCGATCAAAGTTCACACGGTCACGTTTCTTCCTTGAGCGTAATGTTACAAGAAGTGATTTTCATAAATTAATTTCTCACTGGGATGCCCCGATGGAAGGATTGAGATTATTACTAACGCTTGGCTCAAATATGAACCTGGCATATGAGACAAGATCAAAATTATGGTGAGTAATATGGGTTTTGGGTAATCATCCTTAAGTGGAGATATTTTTATTTGAGGCTCGATAAATATCAGACAAATAGTCTTGTAATTACAACAATATGATGATAATTTAATGGTATTATTAAGATACTTAAACGTGACATGCTGAGGGTTAAGTCTTGATAGGCTTCGTGAGAAACTATTAACCCGCCTCCCTTGTATTCTTGGCTCTTGTGCCAACGCGTTATTGTAGCTGGTGTACGCGAGAACACATAACAGACTTATCACACATACATACTGCATACACGAAGAGTCTTTTGCTTATAGTGGATCGACATGCATGTAGAGCGCAAAAGCTGCAATGTTCTCGGTGAGAATCAATGTTGTGTTTAACTAATGTAACACCTGAGCCTCAAGTGCTAACATCTAAATCCCCGTCTACATTGTGTGGGTATAGTTTTGTCTCGTGGTGCATTTGCAATGAACAACTACGGATTTTCGCGCTCTGAGAGTTGATTCAACTTTGAATGCTAGGTACCATTTGAATGGGTTTTTTCCCGTAATTTCTAGGGAGAAATGATTGAAATTCATTCTTTAGACTTCAAGAAAATCAAGACGTAGGAAATTCCAACACTATCATCTAGTTTGGTTGATAAAAATTCTCGAAAATGTCGATGTTTTTATTTTGTTTGCTTAAAAAACAACTTGAAAATGAAAAGAATTGAAAATTTCGAATTGAGTTTTTCAAGTCACACTTATGAGACTTTCATAAGTCTTAATTTGTGACCGTAAGCCTTAAATTGAAATTTGAGATTTTTTAGTGTATCATCAAATTTCAGTGATAGAACTTTTTTTTGTTGTGAAATTTCCATCTCACTCCCACTGAAAACTCATTTTCTTGAATTCCTCCTAACACTTGAAATTTTATGGACCATATTTCCTCTAAATTTGATTCAATGTAACTTTCATGAGAATCACTATAATATCCTCCATGAATTTTCAAGAAAATTCTAATAATGTACACTGTTGAAAAAATTTGTCTAAAATTTCCGGTACACTTTTTGGAAATATTTATCGAATTTAAGAATGTATTACACCCTTTTCGGCCAAAATTCACGTTTTTTTCATTTTTCCGGCAAATTATTGATCGGATTGACGCGAAATAATTTACCGTTGTTGCGCTTTATCATTACTTAACGATTCACGAAATGTCATGATCGTGCAATCATTTTCCTGCGTTTTTCTACAACTTTTCGGCAATTCACAAAACTTTTAGAAAAAATGCAGGAAAGTGATTGCACTACCATGAAACTTCGAGAGTCAGTCAATAATGATAAAACGCAAAAACTGTAAATTATTTTGCGTCAATCCGATCAATAATTTTCCATAAAAAATGAAAGAAACGTGAATTTTGGCCGAAAGGGTGTAGTACATCCTTAATTACCACTGAAATTTTAAAGAATTTCGTCATTGAAAATTCAGAATTTCGTGGAAAAATCAAAGAGAACTCTAAATTTCAGTTCCAGTTTTCCCTGAAAATGAAAAAAATGTCGCCATTTGCCTTGGATTCCGAAATATTTAATGAAACCTGACCAATAGTCAAAATCAACTTGAACTGTTTTACCACTTCGTTACTGAATTGGTGATAGATTTTAAAAATCAGTGACGTATTCCTGAGAATTAAACATTTTCATTCTCCGTATCGATAAATGAAAACTCTCAATGCAGGAAAAAAATAACAAACTATAAGACCACATATTCTCCCATCTCGAGAGAAACCCATGATATATTTTTCCTCAATCTTATAACAATGAATGAATCGAAAACAATGCAAAAACAATTGAGTAAATTTTCGGATCAAGACATTCGTAAATTCCTGAAATCAATCCGTCTCCATCCACTACTCTAATGAGAAACTTCAGAAGTATAAAGTATAAATGACGAAGTATTCTGTTTGGATCCGGACTCCTCCAGGAAGCTGCAAAGTGTCCTTCAACGTACCATAACTTCTGAGTCGTTAAGAAAGTTGTTGACAGACATCTAAATCCTGACTGAAGTAAATGATACTGAGTAACAGTATCTTTTATTACTCGCAGTCCATTTTTCCTCTAGCAGCGTCATAATATTTTTATCCCTCTCTTTATTGTCTTTCATCCCCTGAACTTTCCAAAATCCATGAGCCAAGTTCGCAGTAAGTCATTTTCTGGATAGCGAGAGTATTACAATGTGAGATGCATGCTCGTGTGCAAATGTAGTTATCGCGTGACCGTTAACCACTTGAGGGTCTCGCACATATTCGCGTCCTGAAAAGCCCACATGCCAGGCTTCATTGCACCCCGAGGGATACAGTCTCGAAATTATGGTACCAGCGGTTGCTGAAAACTTCTCGTTTTTTCGAATTAATAGTTGAAATGGCTTTTCGTGATACTTCTGGGTTAGAGTAAATGTCAATTTAATAGCGATTGAATGTCATTATTGGAATGAGAGGGGTATGATGGATATGTCGATACCAAAAATATCCCGGAATTACACGTCGTTCATGCACGATTCGATGATTTCTCAACTAAAGATTATCACGCGGAGAGAAAAGTTGGATAAAAGTTACGCAGAAAATCGTGGCGAATTTGACTGTCTGTAACGTACACTGAGAGAAAAACGACAAAGTTCTCAAACAAGTCTTACTTGTCCCAAGAAAATAGTTTTTTGAAAATTATCGAAAATTTATTTTTTGTGCCAAACATGCAGAGAGTGCGCCGGGATGAAAAATTTTTGTCGCAAAAATAGATTTAGTAGTTCAAAAAAAACTCCATTCTCTGATGGACACGCAAGAATTTTTATTTCTAGCACTACTCCTTCGTTATTCGATACTCCCATACGTATTTTGCTCCCGAAAAATCTTTGTTTTATGCGGAACAAGGGATAATAGTTTTTCGTTTCGGCTGTCTAATAATCACAGACAAGAAATGAATCCTCAAATGAAACAATAATAATGATTGATAGCAATCTTGTAACTTAGGGATAAAATATTTGTTGATAAATTTTCCTCTATATGAGATATTTTCATCCTGAAAAGGCCCCGTCTGGTGTGAATTATCCGCCTCTTGAGCCAAATATTTCGTTGCTGTCGAAAGCAGAACAATTATTCATGTTTCAGACTTTCAAATTCGAACCAAACAAGTTCTTTTTTGGTCATTTTTAATTAGCGATTTTGTTGGCCCAAACAAGACTTGTTTAACAACGTGTTTGGTTTTCTCTCAGTGTAAGCATGGGGAAAGTAATCTCTCTATATTAAAAAAATCCAAATCGCCTTCTGGTGATAAAGATTTGGTACTTAAAATTAAAACTCCACAATTGAGGGTCACGAAGGTCAAAATAATGGTCGTGAGGGTCAGAATAAGAGTCATATGGGTCAGAATAAGAGTCACGACGTGCACAATTAGGGTTATGAGAGCCAGAATAAGGGTCACGAGGGTCAAGATGAGAAAAATAATATTAAGGGTCACATTAAGTGTCATAGGGGTCAGATTAAGGGTTACAAGGGTTAAAGTAAGGGACACAAGAGTTAGATTAAGGGTCATATGGGTCAGATTAAGGATCACAAGGGGTATAATGACACAATTAATTTGTAGAATTTATTTTTGAATTGTTTTTTGAAATTTAATTCAATTTAATTGTACTAATTAATTTATTATTTACGTTTTTTGTAGTTTCATATTATTTTGTTTTGTTTTATGGAATTCTATTAGGTCGATATGAACTTGAATGGAGGATGACAATATTTTTTTATTGAAGAAAGTCACTCTTCTATTGAACTTTATCGCTCCCTTCTGATTGATTAATGAGCTGGCGTTGGTTCCCCATCAGCGATAGAATTCGTTTAATTCGTCTTTCATTAATCTCCACTTTCATTTGATCTCCTCATATACGAGCATTAGTAGAGTGGATATAGATTGACAGAGTGGGTATAGAAGTTAATAGAGGTAAAATCGCGTCAATCTTTACTCTCTCTCTGATGATTCAATCACAATCAGAGACAATTCAATCTCCCGGGATGTCGGTACGCGACGAAAAAAATCAAAAAATTGTGATAAAAATGAAATAAAAATTGCTGAAGGGTGTGATAATTCGCTGAGAAAACAGTAGAATTTATCCGTCTTTTTGCACTTTTAAAAAATTTACCAACTTAAAAGAAGGAAGTAGAGTCATGGGAAATGTGGAGAAAACAGTAAACTGCAATAGATTGTTGACAAATGATTTGAAAAGTGTGGAGATGAATAACTATTTCATTAACAAACTCAAATGTTCGTTTGTAAACGCGGATGAAACAATTCAGTAGCGAAGTGGTAGACCGGTATAACCGATTTTGACTATTGGCCAGTTTCCTATTCTAAATAGTATATTTCGACACTAGGCCGAAAAAAACTTTTCACGCGAATATGAGGTTGCAGCCCGAGCCGAAGGCGAAGGCTGCAATCATATGAGCTAGAAAGGTTTTTTTTGGCCGTACGACGAACAGTATTTTTTGTCATGACGGCCATAGGCAGAGATAGAGAGAGACGCGGAGCGTCCGTGAAGCGCCACCTCACGGCCGGAATGACAAAAAAAGAACACGCCGTAAGCTGTAGCGTAACGCTCATTTCTCGAATTTCCTTGGTCGAACATTCGGATCCGCCCGCACGTGTTCAACTTCGGTCAGCTTTCGGTTTTCGTGTCACGATTTGTCTTTAACACGCGCGCTCAAGCGCGCGATCGTGCTCGTTCAATAAATACGAGATTGGCCGCGCGTGCTGCGCACGCGCCTTCTCATCTCCTCACGTAGTGGCGCTTCGGTTTCAGTCTTACGCTGACGCTTATTCGCGATTTTCGAGATATTTCGAGATCGATTTCCTTTCTTCTTCCTACGATAGGATCTCGGAATCTAAGGGAAGTAGTGTTGGAGATAATGACGATGAGTCACAGATACACACAAGCAGTCGCTGGTCAAACGCCTGCGAAATATATCCGCATGTAGTTTTAGTTTCGATGAATAAATGGTTCAAAGCAGACGTGCTATTTAACGTGTAGATACATTCTACTCATTTACACCTGTTACTGATAAACTATTCCTACAGTCCTGGTCACATAATCCACTAATCTTCAACAAATAGCGAAATTGTTGTCATTTTCTTTTTTGTAGCTCTTAATTTGCTCTACAAAAAAGGTTATGACAAAAATTTTCCTATTTCTCTTAGATTTAGAGATATTCATTCAAAACTAGGTGATAGTCAAAATCAACTTATACCGGTTTACCACTTCACTACTGAATTTAATAGAAAAACCTAGCGAATTCGTTAGAAAATTCTATTGGATTTCTGTTGAACTTTCTATTTGTTTTTGTTCAATAAAAAATGTATTCGACAGAAAAAGTCAATAGAATTCGATTTTCCTATATAATTTATTCTATTGAGATATTTTCTATAGAACCTCCTCGGCTCAAATTTTCTGTTTTTTTGTTTGATTTTCTTGATGAAAAGAAATAAAAAACAGAATGAAAAAAATGTAAAAAAATTGAGCCGAGGAAATTCTATAGAAAATACCTGAATAGAATAAGTTTGATATGATTTCAAGTAAAAAATCTTGAAATTTTTAACGATCACTCATTCACACGATTCAATTTTCATGTATTTTGTTATTGAAAAATTAGTTGAATTCTGGAGTATTCAATGGAATTGCAGTTTCCAGATCCACATGATAGTGAAAATTATTAAATAATTTGAAAATTCAAGCAACAATTTCCCTGAATTTGCAATCCACTAAAAATTCAGTTGAATGTGACATTCAATTTCCGCAATGAATTTGAAGATTCTGGATGTCATTGAAATATCAGTGATGATCGAACCCGGAAAACCCAATTATCATGAATTTCCAATCTGAATGAGAGATTCCATGAACGATTTGACTTAAATTGAATTCAAATACACAATATTAAGAATTCAAGTGCAACTATTACTTAATTTTCAAAAAATTTCTAACAGTGTGTGGCTGTGATAAGTTACAAAAATTATCCAGGAAAAAACATAAAAAATTTATAATATGGGTCGATGCCATATATTTTTCAAATTTATAAAGAATATATAAAAAGATATAAACCATATATTTTATACATTTTTTTAAACATAAATTGGGTCAATTTACGATATTTTTTAAATATATTTTTCAAAACAAATTTTTCCGTGTGGGCGATGTGAAAGTTCAGTCAATTTTAGAGGGATCAGTTGAATGTCGGATTGTAACAGATATGAAAGGCCCATCCCATGAAAAATATCTTACTAGGGAGCAATGTCGCCTGTCAGTTCGGACAATCGATGAACTCCTGACGGGCAGCAGATTATCCAGTATTTCACAAATAGTTTTTGCGGCGTTCAGCCGTGCGGCGTGCCCTCATGAATTTCAACATCGCATTACCCAACATGTAAAATTCCCATCAAATTACGATTGACGATCCCTCGGGCGGTTATAATTACGTAAATGCAGGATGGTATTCACGAATAATAATGGTGGCACACGGACCCACAGGAATTATTTTAATCCCTTTAGAGGTGAGTTCGTTACAAACACACCACAAAATTGGAAATTTTCATGGGTCATGCATATATGCAAAGTTTGTTGGTTACCATTATATGTTTCCCTCCGGTTGTTTTTGGTATTCAGCATTCAATGATTTTTTATGAAAATGTTGAAAAATCGGACATGATTTCAAACTCTGAAGGAATATTTCATATTGATTTTGAAATGGAAGGTCGATTTTGTATTGAAACATGCAATTGATATTGTGGTACAACTCTATCCTAAAAGAGTGTTCCATTAACAACTTTATCCACATTAAGGAACTTCCGCAGTAAATTTTGGGGCTATGGAGTGGGGAAAAATATCAAAGGTTCCGCACTCCGTTGCATCCTTTGAAAAAATAAAAATAAAATGACGAAAAGTGCACAAGTTTAAGACAAGATTTCCTGAAATTTCAGTGGAACTTGAACTCGATAAAAATTTTCGGAATTTGGCCCGGAAAATTCAGACGCAAATTTTTAGCAGTGCAAATATAACTATAGTGTTATCAAAAATCCTTCTCTCTTCGTGTATTCATCACTGAAATGCCAACAAATTTGATAACAGCGAAGAGAACTGCGTCGAAAGAGATTTGATGAAAAGTGAAAACTGACTCGTAATCTTGCATTAAGGATAATCGGGTGAGGAGGAAATGTAGGAGGTGAGGCGGGGGGATTTCTATTGTTTTCCTGCAGAAAACCAATCGCTGAACAAAAAAATTTTTCCCATTCGGATTCAAAATTCAAGCAATATTAGGGAGTATCTCCGGTTAAAAATTATTTTTGGAGCTAATCAAATTTATTTGTATCTGTTCCATGCATTGAATGGTTTCCAGATGGATTTTTTTTTAATAAATGAAAAAATATCAATCCATGCGAAAAAGTGGCAACATTGTCGTTAGTGTTTTTTTCACCAGGAGCTGGCACCACTAGCTCGAGGGTGCTCCAATCACAGCGCTTCATCCCTCTCTCTCTCAAGAGACGTTTAAATTGACCGCGCTACTCCCACCTGATCGGTACTTGAGACGTTGCTGCTCGTTTGGGCTGCGTGCGCAGAAATTTCATTTTTCAGTACTTTTTTCGATATTATTAATAAACAATGCTCCTAGGTGACAATCTTTTTCACTAAAAAAATCATTGTTCACATGTTCTAAATGTGTCTAAAGTTTCACGACTTTGGCTGCATTTTTTCCTTGGGTTTTGCAGTTTTTTTGATTTCCATAAGATCACGGGTGAAATGACCACATTTTCAAAAATTCATAATAAATTAACCATGCCCCCCAGCAGTCCGAAACTTTGCACATGCCTTTTCCATTATTTGAAGAATACGTAAAAAAAGAAAAAAATGGCTGCTTTTTCTCCAACCCTCCCAACCCGCCCGATTATCCTTAACACACAGACTGTTCTCATCCCAGGATTAAAACTCGTAAGGGATTAAAAACCGGCGGATTTTCCAGGGCATTTGCCCCCGAGTGAACACGGTATTAACATTCAACATTCACCCATGAATGTGAAGATCCTACATATATTCAGCAGGCAGCATAATGAAGTTGAGAATACAAAGTACTCTCTCACCAGAACTTTGATAACACTGTTAATTAGTGTTGACATGAAATATATCACTCGTGTGAACTCGAAAAGACGTACAAGCTATGTTTAAGCATATCAATTACACCCTTCTGACTCTAAGCCAGAGGGTTAATGCAGCCACATATTCCGTTCTAATTCCTTGGTATTAATACTAATAATGTACACTGCATTCGCATAAGCCAGGGATGGAGGGTGAATTCAACACTTCTGACAACGATTGTCACAAGTTGAAATTGCAACATTACTGGACACACAATGCACCCACGACTTTGTTTGATAATGAATGATCGGGGGCAGGACACGTGTGGCGTAAGAAACCAACTTATCTATTCTAACAGTTGCTAGTATGGATGCTTCCTACACTGGTCAGTTGATTAACAGTTGAGTTTGTCAATTTTCTTTGGTTTGATTTCAATGCTTTTGTTCAAAATTTATCAATTTTTGTTGGCAGTAACTGATGATTCAATCATTTAATCAAAGACTTGATGAAGATTTTCAACGAAAAATAACAAATTCTGAACAAAAAGAGAAAATGAAACGTGACGTAATTGGTGAAATTCAAGTTTTTAAACTTTTTTTTGTGAAAATTCATTGTTGTAAGCATTTACTAATTTAAAAAAGAATGCCATGCCTTACATTCTTCACAGTGACGGAGGGACTATTCACAGGCGAATTGGGTGACACCGCGATTACAAAATGTAATCGATTACCCAGGATTATGGGACTGATTACACTGATTACCATTGCCTATGTGATAACCGTGATTACCACGAGCGCAGAATGTGATTACATGATTACAAATAATGTCGTCGATTACATTCTGTGATTACCAAAAATCTGTAATCATTGAAATTACAAAAAATGGCCTCTTATTAAATATGAATTGATGGAATAATTAATTATTAGAACCTGCAAAGAAATGAGGAAGGAGGGGCGGGGATTAGAACCGAGGAATGCAGTCTCCATCACTCCATCTAACAATTTGGGCATTTATAAGTGCTATCAGCAAAATAAATTTACTGAATATCTACCATTGATGGAGAATGAGACTTACCAGCGGATAATTCAGAGATGATTCAGTCGTTGGTTCTCCAGAATGAGAAGAAATTTTAACTCTGTTGAATCAATTTTCTACGGACAAATGCGCTGTGCAAAATGCATTGGCTATGCAAGGTTCTGAACCATAAACATCTGGGATTCCAAGAAAAATTGATCCAGGGATCTCTGAGACTTACCGTTGGTAGAAATGACGCGCTCGAAAATTCAAAAACAAAATTCACGGTCTCACTAGGAGCAACTACGAAAGATTACACTGATTACAAACGATTACAGTGATTACAAATGATCACCACTTGATTACCAAAACTTGATTACAAATATGGTAATCATGTGATTACAATGATTACACTGACTTCACTGGGATTACAATTGATTACATTAGTGAGTGACAGCACGATTACGCCCGTGAATAGCCCCTCGATAATGACACAGAATGAAACATTTTGTCGCTTGATAAATTGTAATCGGTTGATTAGAACACAAATTATGTTTAAAAAAACTGAAAAAAAAAACAAAAAATCAGAAGATAGTTTATCAAACCCCTCAACCCTGTAAAGAGTCCCCTTTCACTTTCGAGAGGGTGAGGGTCAAGGTTTGACCGATTTGATATGGAATACCTCATATATTTTCCGTGGAGTGGACCATTGCGACGATTAATTAGTCGATGTCTTACTGGATGTATGGATTGTCGGTTCTTTCCACTAGTTCTCGTGTCTATCAACTACTCGAATCTCCATGCAATATTGATGACTTATAGACATGCTTAGTCATCTCTTTTTCACTGAAATTCTCCGGAATGTCTGACATCATCCTTTTTATAGAAATCCGTAAAAATAGATGCACTGAGAAGCCTTCACAGCAATTATTATTTCTGACCTTTGAAGCATCACAATAGATGTCTCTGATCATTGAATATGTTCAGTCATTATTGACTGGCCATTTCTGTTGTAGTTAGTTCTATAGATAAGAGTTGCAGTTCAATATCTTTTGAGTACTATCTACTTCCGATTCGAATCATTTGCGTATACTGTGGAATATTGTCGTATGTAACATCATAAGAGGTTCGAAATTATCAGGTATTTTCCGATAGATTCGTTTATATGTAGGGAACCTCTAGGAAAATACTTGATAATTTTGAAACTCGAGTGGTATTCGCCAGAGTATTATTCTATTCAAATTTCGGCCAGGAGAATTTCACTGAGACAAAATTCATCGAATTCGATAGGTTATTCTATGAATTTTTTTCACGGCTGCATCTCTCGAACAGTAAAACTCGTCGAGATTTTCTGGATAATTTTCCCTCAACTTTTCTCTCTGTGTTCATACTGCAGGATCAGTTTATTTTCATGCAGTTGCGAGTATTAGTATCACAAAGTTAGTCTGGTGATTCCCGAAAATACAATTTCGCTTGAGGGATAAACGTCGTATTTGGTCGGCTTTGACTGCTAGCAACTTCCACCACCTGTTGCGTATAACAAATATTATATGACTAGTTTTAAACACGAAGAACGTACATATTTACTGAAACAGTTTATGAAAGGGGTCGTTTAATTATGCAACTGTTGGAGTTTTAGGATTTATGGATCATTCTGAGTGCTTGTCAAGGGCAACTTGAGATTAAATGAAAAGAATTACTGCTGTTGTTGACGGAATAAATTGTGTTGATGCGGTATAAGTGGATTTCTTGTGATGCTCGAGGCAGTTATTTCGTGAACATTAAAATGGATATCCACATTAATGCGGTCACTAATTGAAAATTAATATTGTAGCAACTGTGTTGCTTAGATATTATCGTTGCCGATTAAGATAATATCTAAATAATATTACGTGACTCGTTTTAAACTTGAAAAATGTAAATATTTACTGGAACAATTTATGGAAGGGGTCTTTTACTCATTCAACTGTTGAAGTTTGGGCATTTGTGGATAATTTTGTCGAGGACCACTTGGGATTTCAAAGAATTACTGTTAGGAATTCAAGGTCATGGGGTATTGGAGAAAACAATAAATGTATTATTGGTGATACGCGACGTTTCGCTTGGAATTCAAGCTTCCTCTTGACGATTAAGGATATTTAGCTAAAACCCACATTATTCACCATGATTTTAATATTGTCTCATATGCCAGGTTCATATGTGAGCCAAGCGTTAGTAATAATCTCAATCCTTCCATCGGGGCATCCCAGTGAGAAATTAATTTATGAAAATCACTTCTTGTAACATTACGCTCAAGGAAGAAACGTGACCGTGTGAACTTTGATCGAGATGTTGCATGGGTTAGACACTCAAGATATTGAAAAAAACCACAAGCCATTTACTTTAGACTATGGAGAATCTATCGCCGGCGAGAACAAGTAGGGGACTGGGCCATATAGGCGTGATATCTTCGATTGATTTTCGAATTCCTCTAAAAAAAAATTGACCGCCATTACGAGTCGAGCAACGCGACAACACCGCACAACAGCTGATCGAGGTCGGTAAAGTCGGTGACGATAATTTAGGGCTGGAAGCATATGGACACGTATACCACACACAAACATTCATCTCACTGTTACAACCCCACTACTAGCCGAAGCGTGCGATGTTGCCCGCTCTAAATTCGACTGTTACCACCGCAGTCACAAGTCCTCCATTATTTATGGTCATTTTCTTTAATTATTGTTTTTCAGATCGNGTTTAGACAAAACTCACATTATTCGCCATAATTTTGATATTTTCTCATATGCCAGGTTCATATTTGAGTCACACGTTAGTAATAATTTTGATCCTTCCATCGGGGCATCCTAGTGAGAAATTAATGTCTGAAAATCACTTCTTGTAGCATTCCGCTTAAGGAAGAAACTTGACCGTCTAAACTTTGACCGAGATGTTGCCTGGGTTAGACATTCAAGATATTGATAAAAAACCACAAGCCATTTACTTTAGACTATGGAGAATCTGTCGCCGGCGACAACAAGTAGGAGACCGTNAACACTTCTAATTTGATGAGAAAAATAATTTGTAACATGAATGATTTATTGAGTCAATTTTTTTGTTACTTTGACCAAATTTTCAAAATTACGAAAAGAAAAAATTGAAAATAAAATAGATCCAGGAGGATTCTCAACTTGTATGACAGCTCAAAATACTTGTTTTGATTATAAGAATTACTGAAAAAAATGAAACAAATCAAAAGTGACATAATTTGCAAAATTCAACTTTTTCCATTTTTTGTCGAAAACTCGTTATTATGAGCATCTAAGAGTCGAAAAAATATATTTACTAGATATACTCGTATAGGCGGTAAAAAATGGAAAATTTTGACGCTCAGTGAATCAAAATCGGACAAATAGAACTCGAGTTATTGGAAAAAAACGAAAAAATGTTAAAAAAATCCTATCTTCGAACTGGGCTGCGGAAAAAATTTAAGAGATAGATTTTCAACCCCCCCAATCATAGAAAAAATCGTTATTAATTTCCAAGAGGATAAGGGTCAGCGGCTAACTCATTTGGCTTTTAATACCTCATATAAGTTCATTATTTAGGCGTTGCCCTTCATAATGTTTAAATTAAGTGAACCGTGTTGTGTATGTTGTGGATAAATAACATTACAACTGGGAGAATGTACACATTTATCAAAGCAGTTGATCAAAGGCGTCTTTCAATTATTGAGCCGTCAAAGTTCAAGGACTTGTCTGTAACCGAGTGATTTTTGAGAACCACTTACGGTTGAAATGTCCTCGACATTGAAATTATTTCGGGTGTTACCAAAACCATCATGTCGATTCTGCTCTTTGCATCTGTTGGAGAAACATCGGAGAACTATGCATCATTTAGAGAGTTCTCCCAAACTCAAATTATGTGAACCGTGTAGCGAATTTTGTCTTTCGTAAAACAAACATTATACGACTAGCTGTGAGGCAGAAGAATGGACGAATTCACCGAAATGGTGCATGATTAAATTATCAACGACATGGGAATCATTGCTGCTGTTGACAGAGCAATCATGTTGGTTTAAAATGATTATTCAGCCAACAGTGAAGTGAATGTCTACATTGATACGGAGTTTAATTGAGGATCGATATTGCAGTGAAATTTGCAAGCAGACGTTTCGAAATCGTTCCTGTCGGTGGATCTTTTAGAAGACATTTGAAAAACTCGGCTTTATTTTGTTCAGAACGGGAGAGGATCTTTCGATTTTTGCCTCTTCATGAAGTAATCAAAGGAATTTACATCCGGGTTTTTCGAATGTTCCGAAAAATAAAATTTGTAGTGTATTCTAGCTATTAATTCTAATCAAGTTTGTTGGAAGAAAAAATTAGTTAACGCAATATATCACCCAAACACAAATGTACTTCTCACTAGTACCGACTGGTAATTGGGAGAAGTTCACTTGTGAAGAGTTCGAAAAATACTTGTCCCAAGTACTTTTTGTATCCCTGAGTGAAGACTACCTCTGCTGATCAAGGAGAAATCGTACTGGGAGAAAGTAGCTTCACTACTTTCTGCTAGCACTTTTAGTACTTTTCGCAAGTACCAAAGGTACTGGTGAAAAGTAATTTTTGAACTTCTCTCAAGTACTTTTATGACGTAATTTCAGTACTTTCAATTGATTTCTTCATTGAGATGAGCGAATATTATCGACGGATAAAATGACCTTTCTTGCGCATTTTTGTAAATAGAATATTCAGGAGAAGATATTTTGTAGGAAAAAGTCAGTAGATTGTGATTTTTATGGGGACTTTCCAAACCGAATTGATTTCCAATTTTGAGAATCGTAATTCACGTTATTCTGACCGTAATTTACGATCTCAAAAGCGGAAAATTGGTCATGTTCGGATTTTCATTTTCAATTCGAGATATTCCCGAGTCGAATAATTGGACCTGACAAATTCTACTTAGGTCTCTCCGTTCAGAACTGGATAGGTCTTGGGAAGCCTCTTCCCAAGTGCTTCCGAGACCTTTCTACCTCTGGTTATGTCCCACTTCAGCACTTGTTAGGTGTAAGCAGGACTTGCATTCAGACTTTCCAAATCCTTGCCGGTCCCCGTAATTCTATGGGCCTATATTAAATCTGCGTTCAAGCCGCCCTCATCTCCCCGTTTGCAGGCGGTGTTTAAATAAAAAATAGTGAACGTTGATTCTGTATTTATTGACCCCCTGATGCCAATGAAACCCTCGGAGGTGACAGAAATGGGGAAAAAAAAATTTTCATTTTCACGTGGGTCAAGGGTGAAAGTCGATTTTCGCCAAAATTGAATTTTTTCGCCAAGTGAAAGTTGATTCTGTAT
>NW_021680408.1:804566-863297 GCF_001412515.2 Diachasma alloeum | reverse complement strand
AAAATATATTCTGCAACCCTGTCTCCTCGTTGGCTACAAATTTCAACCCTCCGCATACATGCCTTCCCCTTCACCCGCTCGTAAAATCACGCGTTCTCGGTAGCATCGAGGAGGACTTCTCAGGACCGAAAAGAACTGAGGATTCGAATGGTCTCTGGAAAAGTACGTCGCAGAACTGATTAGGACTTACCAGGTCCATCTAGGTCTGGAGAGATCTTGAAAGACCTGTGTACGTCCAATCAGAACCAAATCCTCGACTCGGGATTGTCCCTGCGTTTTTTTAGAAAGGATTTCCATGATACTCTTTCCGGAACTTCCTTCTCCGCGTATCTTCCTCGGATGTTGCTTCATCTACAACGAGGATAAAAAGACGTATCACAACTTTTACTGCATTTCATTTTATGTTCATCGTAATGGTCAGATGAGAGGAGTGGGAAAAGGTCACTCGTCCCTCGGCCCATAAACTCCACTCTATTCAAAATTTCATCCTCATCTCCACCGTTCGCCTTTATTTTCCCATATCTCTCCCCGATATTTCAAAAATGCATCACCACTGTGCAACAATGGCTCCCCTAACCCATTGAAAATTGATATTTTCAGAGTGTCCATCATCGGAGGATGGCATGGAGAGATTCGCCTGTCCCACGCCCGACAGAATGGGAAGATATCGTTGTATCGACGATCACGTACTCTGCGATGGATTCATCGATTGTCCAACCGGAGAGGACGAGGATCGTCAAGCGTGTATGTTCTACAAAACCGTAAGTGCATAAAAATATCATGCATTATCCTTCCAAGATAGACTGAGAGATAGAGAAACATGTTCACCGACAAGGCTTGCTTGATCGGAAAAAAAATCGCTTTGACTTTTCGCCACTACTTTTGCAAATTTTTTTCAACATATACTTCTCGGTGAAAAATTTCCAGGAAAAATTACGCAATAAAACGCAGAAGTGAGACGAAATTCTTTTTCGGAATTTTCACGCAAAAACAAGGAAACAATACGAATAAAAAATTTTCTTTTTGAGTTCTGAGAATATCATTACAATTAAGACGTTTTCTTATATAATAATTCAGTAAAAATATATAAAACATTCAGGATTCAGCTGAATCGACTGATGTGATCGGTGAAATTCTGCTGATTTCAGAATTTCGCCGATAATAGACATTTAAAATTCATAAGAATATTCTGAAATCTGCGTTAATCATCAATATTTTATTTGTCAACGTTTGATGAAGCCATGAAATACCAAATCAATAATTAAGTAATGAATTCGTCATTCATAACACAAAATTGAAGCTGTGTTTACACAAATTATTCTGTGGTTTGCATTTTTTTTGTTGAAAACAATCTATTTGAAATCAAAATTTCCTTCTTCAACTGCTTTGTTCACCTTGATATATTTTTTATTTTGCTGTTTGGTTTTTTTTTCCAGTGGGGGCGCCAGCTGTCGATAATACTAAATTTCTCATAAGGGATTTCGGATTATCCAAATAATATCGTCAATCTTCCGAACTCAATTACTGATCAATGAATAATTCCAAATTTTACTATATAAATTGATGATTATTTCAATAATTAAAATTAAAAAGTGATGTTAACTAATTGACAACTTAATAATTTAACAGTAATAATATTAATGATATGGCTATCCCTGGGTGGCACATATCGTTTTTCGGTAGATCTAATGTTTTCTCTCAGTGTATAAAGCCCACACTATTAAAAATTTTCATCTGAATTTTCCGTGCCAAATTCCGGAAATTTTTATCGTATTCAAGATTAACTGAAATTTCAGGAAATCTTGTCATTGAAAAATCAAATATTCCATTGATGTTTCAGTTCAATTATTCTGTGAAAATTCAGAAAAATCAGGAAAATTCAGGGAAAAATTGAAAATTTATATCATTTTGTTTCTAAATATTTATGTTCCACTGAAAATTCCATCAAGTAGTGAAATTTCCATGTTACTCCTACTAAATACTCATGAATTTCCGTGAATTCAACATAAAACTTGAAATTTCATAACCATCTTTTCCCTAAATCCGATTCAATGTCACTCTCATGAGATTTACTATAACATCGTCCATGAAATTTCAAAATAGTATATTGTGTTACAAGTGCGTAAAGAACCACTTTTTCGCACGCACGCGTAACACATCCTATTTTTTGTAATACCTGCCGAGTTCACTGTTCGGAACCGTAGTGGGGGTAAAGTGGTTGTTTTGTGCACGGTGTCCGTACACGGAGAGAAATATTCAATAAAAATTACCAGAAAAAAGACGCAAAAATTACGTTTCAAAACGTAATCTGGGAGCGAAGTAAAATTCAGTAAAAAATGTCAATCGTCACGTAAATTCTACGATCTATTCCGTAAAAATTACTCATCCGTCCGACGCCTCACGGCTAGCCATGAGTCACCGTTAGGGGGAGATTTTAACAACACGTTCCGTAATTTTTCTGGAACTTTTCGTAAAAATTCTTAAACATCCAAGAATTTTCATGTTCTGAGGCATAATAAGTCTTGAAGTTTCTGTTAGATTTTACAACTTCCAGAAGAATTACGTGACTTTTTCGTATTTTTTCGGTGACAGACCCGAAAATTTACTGAACGTTTCAGATTTATTCTCTTATATTCCTATAGAAATTCACTGAAAACGATTCTCGCTTGCGGATTACGTGAAATGTTCCGTAATTTTTCTTGAATATTTCTCTCCGTGTAAAGTTCAAGGTCGTGCGTAAAACAACCACTTTACACACACTAAACTGTTTCGAAAAGTGAAGTTTTGAGGCAGGTATTACAAAAAAATTCTGACAGTGCACCGTTCCTAACAAAATTTTCCTCCTTTGTTTCAGACAAAAGCACACTTGGATGTCCTAGCGGATGCTCTGTTACGATGGGTGAGAGGTCGCTAAAAAGTATTCTTATTCCATACATGATTCTCCATCAATTATCTCCAATCTTTGTTAATAAATACAATCGATGAATGCATCGTTATCAACAAACTATGATTCACAAAAGCGAGAGCGAGGTAAATCGAGGATTCGTCCAATAATTGAAAAATGTGAAAAAAAAACAAATCCAAATCCTATACTTCTGATAGATTTCTCATGATTTAATCAATTCCATAATTGTTTGTCCTTGTTATTTTACAATTTAACAGAGTGACTAATCATTAAAAATTATATTAAAAGTTACCCAAAAAGCATTGAAAAAATGAAATGAGGACTCGACTATGCTGCCACGTAACGCAAGCAGTTATTACGAAGCATAATGGATTTGAAAGAAGTTCAGTATTTATCATGCGATAGATAGTTTATGTCAATTCTACCATGTGCATGTGAGACAATCCGAAACAAAATGAGATTAAGGGTAAGGGTGGAATGTTTTCTACAGTTGATATTGGCTATAAAAGCAACACAAACAGAATTCACCACGCGTATTGATTCATGCTCTATTTTCAACTAATCACTACTTCTTTTTTTACTCATTTGATAACCAGTCTGGAAAAGGAATATCTAAAAATAAGTACATTTGCAAGAGTGACCTTTTGTTTCATTTTGTTTTCGTATGCTCACTGCACGCGCAAAAAAACAACGGCCCTTCCGGTCATTTACCATTGTCGCATGCTTTTTTTTTACCGGGGTAACAGCGAAAAAAGTGTAATTTTGGAGTGCAATATTTCCAGGAGAAAGTATATGAAATGATGAAAAAAAAAAACACATGCCGACGAAACATAATGCCCGGAAGTCGTTGCGTCATTCTATACCAAGGTGAAACACTTAATTTAATTAACCAAAGTGAATCCAGCCCGGCGTATACATGTATATAGGCAGTATATATTGTTAGCTATGTACTCTGTTACCCACTCTACTAGAGTGATCCGTCGATTGACTGAAGGATTCACTTCATATAGATAGAATGAATCAATCAATATTATTACCCATATATATGTATCAATTGCCATTACAATTCCTGTTAAAATTAGTATTATTGAAATATTATTATACGATTTATTATTAGATTATATATCATTTTTATGATTGTAGATATGTACTTGAATATAAGAGTTTTCGCGGGGGGGAGGATGGATGAAACAATTTTTTATTGAAGAGATTATGATAACGACAAAATATTGTTTATTTTAGTTGAAGAGTCAATAAAATTTCTAATTTATCAATAAACAACGGGAGGATCAGTATAATTTTTCTCAAGCACTTATTTTTAGAGAATTTTCTAGGTTTGTTATTTTTAGTTCTATTTTGGAGGCTCACACACTCTTCGGTTATGCACCTGAAATATATGTTATTCGTTCGACTCGGGGTTTAGTAAATTTGGCTCCCATGTGAGTATGAACGTTCGGGGGGTTTTTCCCCCTGGTATTTGTACATATATGCATTTATGTACAGTGAATCTAGATGAATGCCGAGTCGAACGTTGGCAGAGAACCAAAAAATCCAGTAGTTACACGTACTATCTGTCGTTGCCATAATATTCGGCAGACCCCTTTTTCAGACAGGCAGGCGGTGGGTGGGTTCATGGAGAAGAAGGGGACAACTCATCAATTTTTCTTTCGTTTTTTCTTTCTATCTTACGTAACCACATCCCGAAGGCAACGACCCGGGGCAACATTCGATCCTCTGCATACCTATATATTTACCTTCTTTTTTCAACAGTTTCGTGTCTCATGCGCTCGCTTGTACCATTTTGCCGATGCCTATATGCTCACTCGTCACGACAATTTTTTTTCCTTCGCGGACTGAATCAATTCCTGATTTAACTGATAAACAGCTGTGCATATTGGTGAAGCGACTCCGGGAATTGCGGGGTTGGCGTATGAAAATGCTAGGCTTTGGGGAATATTTGGGGTTGAGCACATGATATGCGAACGTTTTGCTTGAGCTGGAATTGGGGATTAGTTCCGGGGACTCGACGGAGGAAAAAAAGTTTTCAGTCCTCAGGACAAATAGGGGGATTTCCAAGCGGTACATTGTTAAAAATTTTGTCTGAATTTTCCGTGCCAAATTCCGGAAATTTTTATCGTGGTCCAATTCCACTGGAATTTCCGGACATCGGGTCATTGAAAATTCAGAATCTCGTGGAAAAATCGAACAGAACTGTAAATTTCCGGTCCATTTTTCCCTGAAAATGAATAAAAAAGCAGAAAATTCCGGTAAATATGTTCTGGAATTTTCAGGATAGTGACACTTAATGCGATATAGGGAGAAGAAAATCATAAAATTTCAGATTTCACAGAAAATTCAATGCAATTTGACACTGAATATTCATATTAGATTGGAAATTCAAATAAATTAAGGAATTCTCGCTTTTATGCTGCAAATTCTGGAATTTTACTGAATTTTCAGTGAAACCTGAAATTTTCGGTAATGTTTTCTTGATTTTTTCCCCTAAATCGCATTCAATGTCATGGTCCTGAAAATTTATAGTTAACTGTCCACGAAATTTCATTTTTTTTTCAACAGTGTAAACTGGGTCAAGTCGATTTTAACTGTTGTCCAGTTTTTGGCGAATGTCTGGGAATCTAGAAGAGATGGAAAATTTTTTGTTATGACCTTTTTTGTAGAGCCAATTAAGGGTTATGAAAAAGGTAATGATTAAAATTTTGCTATCTCTATTAGATTCCGAGATATTCATCAAAAACTGACCAAAAGTCAAAATAGACTTGACAGGGCTTACCGCTTCGCTACTGAAATCTGGGGGGGAAAGGGCCTGAGTTTAAGTGAAATTTTCACTTTCTCTGAAAAAATTTTTCGTTTAAAATTGGAGGAGAAAGTTTTAGTTCTCAGTCATTTTTACTGAAATTGAGGGTCACTTTTACTTGGATCAGGGCACATTTTATCGTATTTTAAGGCAATCTCCGTTTTAGAATTCGGAATCTCAAGGGATTTTAAATAAGAAACTTAGGGTTCTTAAGATAAGAGCCTTGAGGTCTTGAATTTTAGTTCCAGGGACTCGACGGAGTGAAAGAAGTATTCAGTTTTCAGGACAAATAGGCGGATTTCAGAAACCTGTGGTACTGAAATCTCGTCGGGAAAGGGTCTGGGTTTAAGTGAAATTTTCACTGTTTCTGAAAGAATTTTTCTTTTAAAAATTGGAGAAGAAAGTTTTAGTTCTCAGTCATTTTTACTGAAATGAAGAGTTAATTTTACTTGAATTAGGGTACATTTTCTCGTATTTTAAGGCAATCTTTTCAATAAGAAACTTAGGGTTCTTAAGATAAGAACCTTAGGGGTCTTGAATTGACCCTCGCCCTCTCAAAAGTGATTTTTTGTCAAGGGTTGACCGATTTTCTGATGGAATACCCCTCCTTTTCTGTAAACAGTCAAGAATTGAGATCAACAATCCACATACGAAAAAATTTCATAGAAAATCCTAGTGAATTTGTTGTAAAATTCTGTTAGATTGCTATTGAACTTTCTATTAATTTTTAGTCAATCCCATTGAAAAATTCCGCAGCTCATCTATATTTTTTTTCAATAAAAATATTCAATGAAAAATGTTCTTAAAAAAAAACAATAGAATTCGATTTTTTTATACAATTTATGCTATTGATATATCAATTCTATAGAAATTACTTGCCTCAAATTTTCCAAGTGCTTTAATATTATTTTTCAATGAAAAAAGAAAAGGCGGAAAAAAATTGGAAACTTGGATTTCATGTGGAGGAATTTCTATAGAAATTGTCTCAATAGAAAAATTTCTATAAAAAAGTGCTGTAAAGCTGTGGAATTCTTAAAATAGAATCGGCCAAAAACGAATAGAATTTTAATAGAAATCTAGAATAATTTTCCATTCACTTTCGAGGAATTGAGGGTCAGGGGTTGACTGAGTTGACATGGAATACCTCTTTTTTCCGTGAATATTCATAATTTAAGAATTGAGATCTACAATATCTAGCGAATTTATTATAAAATTCTATTAGATTGCTATTGAACTTTCTATTAGATTTTGGCTGATCCCATTGAAAAATTCCCCAGCCCATCTATACTTTTTTTCAATAAAAATATTCTATAGAAAAATTAAATTCTATGGAATTTAAAAATATTCTATAGAAAAATCACATTTTAAATTTCGTATGTTAAATTTTTTTTAAATCGAATTTTTTAATTTGATGTTTGATGTTGAAAAATTGAATTCTATGGAATTTCCCTTAAAAAGAAAAAAAAAAATAGAATTGAAAGTCCATTTTTCTATGAAATTTTTCTATAGAAGTGATGCTATTGATAGATTTTCTATAGAAATTACTTGCCTCAAATTTCCCAAATTCTTTAATTTTATTTTGTAATAAAATTTAAAAACTTGGAAAATTCATGTTGACAGATTTCTATAGAAAATGTCTCAATAGAAAAATTTCCATATAAAAATGAAATTTTTCGGATTTTTTCTATAAAAAAAATTCTATCGGACATTTTCTATAAAAAACGCGAGGTAAAGCCGCGGAATTCTTCAACAGAATCGGCCAAAAACTTATGGAATTTCCAATAGAAATTCAATAGAATTTTTTGGTGCGTGTATTCCTGCCTAAGTCACACCCTAGACCTATTTCTTTTTCCGTCCGGCAAATTATTCTCCATCGGACACTTCACAAAACATTTCTGACGACTTTCCACAGTGACCAAAAGTTTCGCGCAAAATATTATCAACTAGCCATATTGATTCTGCCTTAAAAAGGAGAAAGGAAAATACCAAACTTTGTCATGAATTTGATAAATTTATTATTCTGACGCATTCGCAGCGTCAAATCATCAATAATTCACCGACGAAAAAGGGGGAGCAACTGCTGAAAGCGATCTAATCTATCAATTTCCCCAAAACAAATTTCTTATCTCCTCCAGTTGAACTGTACATCGTCGATCGTCACGCGAGGAATAATGACCGATCGGAAGGCATTTTGCAACATTGAGCATTACACACTTGGAATCGAACTAGAGTTATCCTGCGCTTACGTAGACACCTTAGAATAAATTATTCAAGTTGCGTGCTTACTGGAATTCAGAGAATAACCTGGCGTTGGTCAAGCTGGTTATAGCAGTCACAAGCGGATCTAGTAATGACATTTAGAAGTGAAAAATAATGTAAGAAGGTTGATAAGAAAAGAAAATTGTAAATCGATGAAAGCTATAGCATCTAATCGGGTCGCCGACCGTTCTCCTGCACTTTACGGTTTTTTCTCTTCATTTTCCGTTTTATTTTGCATTCTCTGACTTTTCATTCCGCCCATTCACTCATGAATTCAGTGGAATATATTTTTATTTCCCAATTTTTAGCTAATTATCTTTATGTATTTATTTGTTCATGAAATAAGGAGTTATATTCGCTCTCATTGTGTTTAGATTTGCGAAAAAATTAAAAAATTTTGAGGCAAAAGTCAATGAAAATTTCTTGCTAATGATTTTTTTCAAGAATTCATCCAAAAAATAATATCTTATTTTAAGATTTCACATGTCTCAAGGATATCCCAGTATTTTTTACAGTTGAGTACAGACAACACTGTGGATTCAACAGTTTTTAATCATTAAATTTGTCACTTAAATTGGGCAAGAAAATTTGAAAAAATACATTTTGCACAGAATTATTTTGTTTAAACATTTGTTGTTTATAAATAAATAATTGAAAGTGTTTAAACTTTTGGAAAGCTTATTTTTTTAGGCGTGAAATCGATTTTTGGTAAAATTCTGAATATTAATAAATTAAAAAAAAAAATTCCAATTACAAATGTACTAAAAAAAAAGCATGATTTAAAAAAATAAATAAATAAATAAATAAATGCAGATGCAAATGTATGATTTTTTTACAAATGATTTCCTTAAAATACGATTTTTAAATGTGTTATTTTGGAGCCTAAACGTCTTGAGGATGTCCAAGTAATTTGGCTATTTTTTCTCGATATTGAAACGTTAGAAAACATTTTAAAAATCAGAATAAAAAATTAGACAGTTTACTTTTGTAGAAAAGTTGATGAAATAATTAAAAAATTGCAATTTTTGAAAATTGAAAGCATTGTGAATAAATAATTTATAAACAATCAATTTTCCGCCATAAAAATCATTTGTTCGGGATCGTAACAAATTTATTTATATTTAGAATTTTACCAAACGCCGATTTCACGCCTAAAAAAGTAAATTTCCGAAAGTTTAAACAATTTCAATTATTTATTCATAACCAACGTATGTTTAAAAAAATGAAAAAATAATAATTCTGTGCAAAATGTAATTTTAATGCCGCTGATTATTCATGATTTTTTTCTAAATTTTTCTCACGCAATTTAATTGACAAATTTGATGATTGAAAACGGTTGAATCTCAGGTATGAAAAAATTCAATAGAAAACCTTAGCGAATTCGCTAGAAAATTCTATTGGAATTCTCTCGAAATTCTATGGGGATTCTATTCATGCCCAAGTATTCTTAAAGGTAAAATTCCAAGAGAATATTCATATAGAGAAATCGAAATCTATTGAATTTTCCTATCAAATATCACATAGAATCAATGTAAAAAACAATTAGGATTGTAACGAGAATTCCCTAGAATCCAATAGAATTTTCTGACGAATTCGCTAAGTTTTTCTATTGAATTTTTTCATACGTACTATAATATAATCTTCACCAAACTGTAAAGGTACCTAGATATCCTTAAAGTAGCTCTACCCTTACGGTAAATTCAAAAATTATTAAAAACTGCAAAAAAATTGCAGAAAACTCGATTAGTTTCGGAATTCTAATTTTGTTCTCAATTTAATTATCATTTTGGTTTTTCAAAGAAGAAATGTTTAAAAATCAGGATTTAACCCAGTGTCTTATGTGAAAATCAGCATTTCCATTGCAATCAAAGATTAAAATCTGAATTTTTTTTCATTAGATGTGAAAAAATCAAGAATTTTTTTGACACCTCATAAAAAATAATCCACCACTTTACAAACAAGTTTTATTATTCATTGATAACAGGCAAATGTTTGAAAAAATATCAATATTTTTCGAAATTTAATTTAGATAATACTGACTGAGTATGAATTTTTTCAAATTTTTTCCATGCAATTTAGTTGAAAAATTTTTAAACAGAAAATATCCAAGAGTATAGCGTAGCCCGGCCGAAGGGTAGAGCTACTTTAAGTTAAGAGTTCTGAAATTCACAATTTAAGCCTTCTGAAAGTCTCAAAATGAGACGTTGGAAGGTCTTAATTTGAGATTTTCGAAGGTTTCAATTTGATAATGTCATAAACTCAAGTTGAAATTTGCCTTCAAGTGAATTTTCAAAGCCTCAACTAGAGACTTCTTAAAATTCCAATCTGAAAAACTCGGAAATCTCAATTTTCGAAAATCTCAAGGTGACATCATAAATCTCAAAATGAAACCTATTTTTTTAGTGAAATTTCGATAAAAAATCTCCCGTGTCCATACAATTTCTTTGATTTTATGAATGATAGCAGAGTTCTCTATTATCAACAATTTATCATGGCCTACTGTCCTATATTAACTGCACTCGACGTAAGTTGTTTACGTCAGTATGTGTTAAAGGTTGTCTTCAATAGTACCTATAACCCCAAGCCACAATCAATTAAACAAGGCCAAAGGTAATTTTGTCCATGAATGCAAGTGTAACGATTTGCATTGAACGACATTAATAGAAGCAATCCCTATCACGCCCATAAAAAAACGATCTTATTATTTATTCAGGATGGTTCGTCTAACATTCTGCTGGCTTTTTTTTACTCGTCCAATAATATCTTTCTTAACACACTGTTTTTTAATTTCATTCCGATTGCGAGTACGGCAAATTCCGCTGATTGCTTCGGGTTTTAAACATTCTTAGAGGTAGATAAGAATAATAATAATAATAATAATAATAATAATAATAATAATATTAATATCAATATGCTAGACCCAGTGTAATAGAGTATATTCAACATTGAAAATTACCTAGATCATAGGAGTGTTAGGGATAATTATAATTGGTCGTTTCTCGCAGTATTTAAAATCCATTGAGGTAATCTAATCGATGTCAATTAATGTCCAATTTTATGACAGTTCTGGGCTTCAGGAGGCTGGGTCGATGAGGCAGAATTTCGTTGGAACCACAAATTCGCGAAACGATAAATAAAATCGTGGGAAAGATTTTGATTGAAAAATTTCAGTGATAAAAATATCTCCAGTTGTGAGCGACGGGCGATGAGCAGTATTCACTATCGCGATTGCTGTTCATCCTGAGCCACCCGAAACCTCGCTAATGGAGATTCGAGAAAAACAATAAACCCAAAACTATCGAATAAAACAATGGAATTCTCCGATTTCGACACTATGAACCCAGTGCAAAATAAATATATAAAAGTACTCACATATTTGATGTTCTAGTGAAGGGGAGAGAGATAGATGAAAGTATATATTTATTCAATTGTTTGTCTAGTGTTAAAAATATTTAGTGGATATTTGATGTTCCGTGGCGCAATTTGCCGCACTCGCAGGGAGAGAACACGCACGAAAAAAATTAGTAGAATCCTATTGGATTTTCATTGAACTTTCTATTACTTTTGGCCGATTCTATTGGAATAGTCAATAGAAAATATCAATTCGGTTTTTCTATAGAACTTATTCTGTTGAGATATTTCCTATTAAATTTCCTCGGTTCAGATTTTCTGAATTTTTTTCATTCCACAGTCGAGGCTTTATATAAGATACCTCGAGCTCCGAGCGCTCGAGGCCTACCCCCACTCTCGGCGCTTTTATCGCCTCCCGAATGTTTAGTTCCGTGGGTTCTAATAAGATACCTATGGTCTCGATCATTTTTCAACGGGAAACGAGTGATTATAAGGATCAAACGGAGTTAAGGGTCTAACGGGAGGGACGAACGAAGTGATCATAAGGGTCAAATGACCTTAAGGGTCAAGAGTTCAAACGTGAGAGTCAAGTGAAGTAATCAGAAGGGTTAAACGATCCCAAGGGTCAGCTCTTTTCTTCGACGCTGTAATTATTAAAATGATGACGCAGAATTATCTTAATAGAATAAAGCCCAATTAAAATTCAATTAATTTACTTACTGACAATAATTTGTACTTCAGCTGTCCAGAAGTGATTATTCTCAAGTCCCCCAACAATCCCTCAACATCAGCTGCCATTCTATCACGCGGGTTTATGTTTAGAGAGAAAAGAGAACGCGGGCTATACGAATTCAAAACATTAAACTCGTATAAATTGATTAGTTATCAATATCCATTCAGTAAAAATGAAAATTCCATAGAATTCAGGCGCAACAAGCGAGGTATCTTATTTCAAACCGCTGATCTCTATTTTTCCCCTCTCTACAAGCGCTCGTAGTGGGGGATACGGATTCCCGCAATTCCACTCTCCTACTGTCCCTAAGGTATCTTATATAAAGCCTTGACTGTATTTTTCTTGTCTTTCCACCAAGAAAATCAAATTGACTTGTTTGGTGATTTTTTAAATGTCTGCTCGAATGCTAGCAATAGGCTTCATCGATTTAATTGAGAGAATCCGTTTGTCCCGGAATATTGGATCCGCTTGCAGAAATTATGAATTCCAGTCAATAGAGAGCTTTTATCAAAACAATGAGAATCAAACGAACAATTCGAATGCGTAGGCTGTGATGACGTTGGAACCATGATGAACAACAATTTATATATTCAGATATTAGGCAGGCACGGATATTTGCTTATTTCAGTTTGTCGGGTTGAACGATGCAATTTGTTGGAGGTACACTCGTTAGAGTCGTGCGAATATTTTACCGATGCACTCCCAACTGCTGGCGTTTTAGTGAAAATATTGACTCACGTTGTGAGAGAAATTATGATTATCGTATACAAGATTGCTTGACGATGTGGGGAAACTAATCCATTGTTATTTTTCAAAGCAAACGTGAATTTGGAAAGGAGAACAACTTCTAATGGAGGAGCCCATTAATTCTTATTTGGGGAATTTCATTGATTAAAACGTCTTGCACAAATTGTAATCACAACATTTGACTTCCTGAGGCAGTAACGCAAAATGATTGTGCGCAGTTGGAATACTAGGATTGCTTTTATTTAGAAATGAAAACGGAACTCGTTATTTAATAGCGGAATTATCAAAAAAGATGGACAAGAGGAAAAAGTTTCTAGTTTTCAGTAAAAATCTATGAATTTAAGAGAATTTTCTCTAAAAATCAGAGGAAAATGTTCTAGTCAATGATTCTTGCTCGAAGGCGGTACCAGTTGTGCTTGAATTGAAGCACATTTTGTCTTATTTCGAGGTAATCATAGTTCCTGTTCCAAGAACTTTGGGGTTTTTGAAGCTAGAACTTTGAAATTCTCAAAATAAAACACTTGGGGTTGTTAAAGAAGAACCGTGAGATTCTTAGAATGAGAAATTTTGAGTTGTTAACGGCAGAATATTAGAGTTCTTAAAATACAAATTTTGGAGTTCTTAAAACAAGAACTTTGGGCCTCTTAGAATGAAAACGCAGAGATTCTTAAAATAAGAAACTTGAAGCTTGTATTTGGAATTATTATACTAAGAATCATGGAGTTCTTAAAATAAAAATCTTGGGACTCTTAAAAATGTGGGGTAATTGAAATAAAAATCTCGGGGTGCTTTTCAGAAGAAACTCGGAGTTCTTAGACAAAAAACTTTGGAGTTCTTATAAAAGAAATTTAGATTGATAAAACTTGGGCCTTTTAAAATAAGAAACTTGGGGTTCTTCAAATAAGAAACTTCGGATTCTTAAACTGAGAATCTTGGAGTTCTTAAAATGAGAGTCTTGGGGTTCTTAGAATGAAAAAGTCGGGGTTCTTAATACACGCCGTTAGGGTTCTTTCAACAAAAAATTTGGGGTTCGTAAAATAAGCACCTTGAGGTTCTTGAAATAAGAAACATGGAATTCTTAAACTAAGAACCTTGGGGTTCTTAAAATAAGAATCTTTGGGTTAGTCAAACAAGAATCTTGGAGTTCTGATAATAAGAACTTGGGGGTTCTTAGAATGAAAAATTCGGGGTTCTTAAAAAACGATATTTCGGTTCTTTCAACAAGACATTTGGAATTCGCAAAATAAGAAATTTGGGATTCTTAAACTAAGAACCTTGGAGTTCTGAAAATAACAATCTTGGGGTTTTTAAAATGAGAATGTTGGGGTTTTTCAAACAAGAATTTTTAAGTGCTTAAAGTAGAAATCTTAGAGGTCTTAAAAAAACTTGGGGTTCTTAGAAGAGAAAACTTGAAGTTCTTAAAATAAGAATCTTGTGGTTCTTAGAATGAACGGTTGGAGTTCTTAAAAAAAGGACACAAGGATTCTTTCAACACGAACCTTGGGGTGAGTCCAATCAGAAACTTGGGTTTCTTGAAATAAGAATCTTGGAGTTCTTAAAATGAGAATCTCGGGTTTTTCCAGACAAGAATCTGGAAGTCCTCAAATCACGCATTCCGAGATTCTTAATATTAGAAACTTGAGGTTCTCAAATTTACATCTTTACTTTCTCAAATCATCTCTGTAATTATGGTGTGATATAACAACATAGGCTACCCCTCGTTATTAATTATAGGACCTACCCCCCCCCCTTCCCTTCTGACCGGTCTCTCAATGACGTAACATAATATTTGAATACCCCCAATGGTTCTCATTTTAAGAACCCAACGGTTCTATATTTATGAACTTTTCTCACTGAAAATCATCACGTTTTTACTACTCATTGGCAGATTTTTATTCTGAAATCAAGTAACCAGTTGCTTATTATCAATACTATGCCCCGTGCAGCCACGAGTTTCTCGAATTCTGTACCTTGGATCTGGAAACTAAAAACTTTTTTCATAATTTCGTGAATATCTGCGAATCGAGTGGGTTCAGGAGACGTAATTATGTGGCTTTTCTGTAGAAAGTTCTCCCGAGCACAAAAATAGTCCCTCATGAATTCTCAAAATCTCCTCATGCCTGAGCTGTTCACAAAATAAAACGCATACTTATTATTATCAACTTTTCTCATTTCACCATTCGACAATTATTATTCCTTCGAATGAAAACATTTCCTCACCACGAAAATCCACTCATCCCCCTCCGAAAGGTCAAAATTTGTGTAATTGCACTAACAATTTTTTCCCCGCTGGAAAAACATTTGAAATTAAAATTCACCAGCATTCAACCGTAGCCTCCATTTACGGTTCATTTTCATGAATATTGAAGCCCGTTCTGACCGTTTAACTCTCCAATTAAATCCCCCGCTATCGAGCGGTAATTCCGCCGTTGATTTCATCCTCATAATAAGATCGAACTTCATAGGATTAATTGAAGATGAAAAAAAAATTCATAATTGATAACCTTAAATCCGCTAAGTTTCTAGGGGTGAGAGAGGCTAAATGGAACATTTTCAAGCGTCAATTATTTGTGATTAGCGCACGGATTTAAAATATTCTTGAGTAGAGAATAATTACCCTCAGCAATATTTTTTTTATCGAAGATTTAATATTCTAAAACTGAAAACATTGATTTTTCAAGAGGGATATTTTCTAAACAGAGATAGGTAAAATCTTAATGCAAAATTGAAATTATTTCATTAGACACAAAATCAGTTTACTGTATTGAGCAAATTTTTAATTTTTACTGAATTAATTATTAATCAAATTTGTCAATTTTTCAAATATTTGATAAATCAGCAATCAAATTCGCAAGAATGATGATTATTTGATGAATCGAAAAAATCAAAGTCAGAAATTTAGAATTAATTGTTTAATGTTTAATAATAATTGAGAATTAAGAATTATTTTCAAATTTCAATGAAAATTATTGAATTTTAATTAATTTGAGGTAAACTTCTTTTAATATTATTAATGTAATGAAAGATTTTTGCAGATCCCTGATCCTGGGAATTTTTTCTCCTTCTATTCGATTATCCATGTTAAACAATGTCTAAATTGTAAGTAAAACTTGGCTAATTTGCATTCAATAATTTAAAAAATTATCATTCGTTATTATTGAAAAAATTATAATTTGAAAACACTTAGATGACCTTGAATGACGTCATACTTCTGGCACATCAACGCCATCTCTCATAGAATTTTCGAACCATCTCAATTTTTTTAATTTTATAAATGAATGGGCGGAAAATGAATAATTACACGTTGTAAAAATGTCATAGAAAAACCTATGCAAATTCGTTAGAAAATTCTATTGGTTTTTTATGAAACTTTCTATTAGTAAAGGGCAGCTTATCTACGCATTTTTTTCAGTAAAAATGTTCGATGGAAAATATTTTATAGAAGAAAGCAATAGAATTCGAATATTTTACGTAATTCGTTCTATTGAAATGTTTTCTATCGAAATTCTTGAGCTCAAATTTTCCAAATTTTCTTGTTTCTTTTTTCGGAAAATATTCGATAATTTTGAAGCACTAGTGGTGTTACTACTGAATATTCAATGAAATTTGATTTCTCAGGTTCATACGACAATGAAAACTACTGAAGATTCTGAAAATTCAAGCAACTTTTCTTCTGAATTTTCAATCTGTTGAAAATTCAATCAAATGTATTGCATAATTTTCACTTTTGGTTTGAAAATCCAAATTGTCCTTGAAAATTCAATGATCATTCATTCTGAAAAACGTAATTTTATTAAATTTCCAAGATGAAGCAGGAATTCCATGAGCAATTTAGTTTGAAATTGAATTCAAGTTCAGAATATTAAGAATTCAACTGCATCTGTTACTTGAATTTTAATAAATTTCTAATGGTGCATTTCAACCATTTGAAAAATTCCATTTTGCCCCACCCTCGACCCCTCTGCATGGTACGATGGCAAATAATCTCGTCGAGTCGTTGATGTCCGAGCGCAAATAAGAATTCCCTTATATTGAACCGAGATGAAGAAAATTTCATCGAATCGATTAATCGAGAAGTAAGGAACTACTTGTTTAACGTGAATCAATAATTAAATACTATAATAAGAAAAAATAATATATGAAAGAAACTTCCAACGTGTCGCTTGAGGTGAATTCAATTAATACGAAAACGATGGGGAAAAAAGTAAATAAATTCGATTGAATATAACTCGACAGTTCGATACTACGTTAGTTCGAGTCGACTGAGACTATGACTATAGCATAGAGTGTATAGGGTTTATATACCTGAATCAAGTTCGATCGTGATAGTAGTACACCAAGATCAGGGTTCGTTCAGGCTTTCCAAATAAAATAAATAGATAAATGATAGCTGAATAACTGAAGGAATGCGGTTGAAAATAATGACAATTCGTTGTTTTAGATGGAATAATAACCTAGTCAGTCTTTTTTTTGTAACTGATGCGGTAGAAGGATGAATATATGAGCGTAATAAACACATTTCCATTGATCTGGTGCATGAGACAACAGTAAACAAATAAAATACGAATTTTTTTTAATTAAAATTTTTTTTGTTTCAATTTCATTTCATTCTTAGTTGATTTTCTTTCTGAAAATTCCGATGAAATATCTTGCAAATGAAAGGGGTTAAGTGTAATAGATATACATAAAATCACAGGAGAAATCCCCTTTCTGTAAGATAATGCGGAGGCTAGTTTCACTTTTTCCCGACTGTAATTATCTTTCTCGGTATAATCGAAAAACTTTCTCATAACGAGAAAATGTTTTCGAGATATAGCGAGAGCGAATGTAAAGACGAAAATTAAATTTTCGTGGAAATGCGGGAGTTTTTTTCTGGATTTTTAATGTCACGAATTACATCGTTTGTTGGGACTCAGCATCGCCGGGAGGTCTTCAGTCAGATTATTGGATGTTTGTCGGCGGAATCAGGTGGATGAACATAAAGTGAAATCCTTCCTCATTACCGAGATACGGGAAGTTAGTGGAAAGGTCATGGGGATGCTGAGAGATTATTTTTCTTATCTTTCATTAGAGGAGTTATCAAAGAGAAAAAAATGAACGAAAATTGCTGAGAATTTTTATTGAACGAAATGGATGATTCATTAAATTTCCAAGAAAAATATTGCCAAAATGAGTTGAAAAATTTCGAGGAAAGAGTTTTAACCGTGCAATTGCCTTATTTCTGTGGGTGCTTTGCTGTTTGAAATTCGTCGGACCAGATTGATCGCAGTCCGCCGCAATTTTCCGATTTTTTTCCCCTCAGAATTCAAGCAAATGATGAAAATGAAACCCTTTATTTTCACCCCAACAATTGGAAAATGTTTACATTGAAATATCTAGCCTTCACGCACCCTGCAATCTGTCGATACTGGCGCGGTCGTAATTGAGAGAGGAATAATCGTATGTGTTGTAATTGACTGAACTTGTAACGCGTCATTTAGTAACGCTCATTCGCCGGTTCAATATTGTATTAATTGAAGTAAAAATTGAGAACTGAAGTCAATGCATGCTCTCACTCACATACACTCTGATCTGCATCCATACACCGACGTGAGATGAATAAATGGACATGTTATTGACAAAATGTGTAGCGTCTATTATGATGTGGATGAATAGTCCATTAGTCACTCCATTAAACGTTATGATTTCTATTTTTCTGTTGTTCACTTTTGTTGCCGAGTTATAAAAAAAGTTCCTGGCGGGAGAGTGGGGCAGAAGGAGAGCGTTATCTTCATTAATGAATCTGAATCCGTTGGGAATGGATCCCTGCAAAGCCGAACACTTTACGCACACTGCAGCCCGAAATCTGAACTCGGCAGGTGTTACAAAAAATAGTACAGTCGAGGCTTTATAAAAGGNCAATTCGTTGTTTTAGATGGAATAATAACCTAGTCAGTCTTTTTTTTGTAACTGATGCGGTAGAAGGATGAATATATGAGCGTAATAAACACATTTCCATTGATCTGGTGCATGAGACAACAGTAAACAAATAAAATACGAATTTTTTTTAATTAAAATTTTTTTTGTTTCAATTTCATTTCATTCTTAGTTGATTTTCTTTCTGAAAATTCCGATGAAATATCTTGCAAATGAAAGGGGTTAAGTGTAATAGATATACATAAAATCACAGGAGAAATCCCCTTTCTGTAAGATAATGCGGAGGCTAGTTTCACTTTTTCCCGACTGTAATTATCTTTCTCGGTATAATCGAAAAACTTTCTCATAACGAGAAAATGTTTTCGAGATATAGCGAGAGCGAATGTAAAGACGAAAATTAAATTTTCGTGGAAATGCGGGAGTTTTTTTCTGGATTTTTAATGTCACGAATTACATCGTTTGTTGGGACTCAGCATCGCCGGGAGGTCTTCAGTCAGATTATTGGATGTTTGTCGGCGGAATCAGGTGGATGAACATAAAGTGAAATCCTTCCTCATTACCGAGATACGGGAAGTTAGTGGAAAGGTCATGGGGATGCTGAGAGATTATTTTTCTTATCTTTCATTAGAGGAGTTATCAAAGAGAAAAAAATGAACGAAAATTGCTGAGAATTTTTATTGAACGAAATGGATGATTCATTAAATTTCCAAGAAAAATATTGCCAAAATGAGTTGAAAAATTTCGAGGAAAGAGTTTTAACCGTGCAATTGCCTTATTTCTGTGGGTGCTTTGCTGTTTGAAATTCGTCGGACCAGATTGATCGCAGTCCGCCGCAATTTTCCGATTTTTTTCCCCTCAGAATTCAAGCAAATGATGAAAATGAAACCCTTTATTTTCACCCCAACAATTGGAAAATGTTTACATTGAAATATCTAGCCTTCACGCACCCTGCAATCTGTCGATACTGGCGCGGTCGTAATTGAGAGAGGAATAATCGTATGTGTTGTAATTGACTGAACTTGTAACGCGTCATTTAGTAACGCTCATTCGCCGGTTCAATATTGTATTAATTGAAGTAAAAATTGAGAACTGAAGTCAATGCATGCTCTCACTCACATACACTCTGATCTGCATCCATACACCGACGTGAGATGAATAAATGGACATGTTATTGACAAAATGTGTAGCGTCTATTATGATGTGGATGAATAGTCCATTAGTCACTCCATTAAACGTTATGATTTCTATTTTTCTGTTGTTCACTTTTGTTGCCGAGTTATAAAAAAAGTTCCTGGCGGGAGAGTGGGGCAGAAGGAGAGCGTTATCTTCATTAATGAATCTGAATCCGTTGGGAATGGATCCCTGCAAAGCCGAACACTTTACGCACACTGCAGCCCGAAATCTGAACTCGGCAGGTGTTACAAAAAATAGTACAGTCGAGGCTTTATAAAAGGTACCTCTCTATAAGATACCTCGAGCTCCGAGCGCTCGAGGCCTACCCCCACTCTCGGCGCTTTTATCGCCTCCCGAATGTTTAGTTCCGTGGGCTTCTTGTAAGATACCTATGGCCTCGATCATTTTTCAACGGGAACAGAGTGATTATAAGGATCAAACGGAGTTAAGGGTCAAACGGGAGGGACGAACGAAGTGATCATAAGGGTCAAATGACCTTAAGGGTCAAGAGTTCAAACGTGAGAGTCAAGTGAAGTCATCAGAAGGGTTAAACGATCCCAAGGGTCAGCTCTTTTCTTCGACGCTATAATTATTAAAATGATGACGCAGAATTATCTTAACAGAATAAAGCCCAATTAAAATTCAATTAATTTACTTACTGTCAATAATTTGTACTTCAGCTGTCCAGAAGTGATTATTCTCAAGTCCCCCAACAGTCCCTCAACATCAGCTGCCATTCTATCACGTGGGGTTATGTTTAGAGAGAAAAGAGAACACGGGCTGTACGAATTCAAAACATTAAACTCGTATAAATTGATTAGTTATCAATATCCATTCAGTAAAAATGAAAATTCCATAAAATTCGGGCGCAACGAGCGAGGTATCTTATCTCAAACCGCTGATCCCTATTTTTCTCCTCTCTATATGCGCGCGTAGTGAGCGTATGCGGATTCTCGGAATTCCACTCTCCTACGCTCCCTAAGGTATCTTTTTAAAGCCTTAACTGTGTGTGTTACGCGTGCGTGTAAAAAAGTGAAAACTCTAAAAAAAATATGAATACTGTTATTGAAAACTGCTAATTTCCAAACAATTTTTTCGATGATTTTCCAATTATTTAATCGTCATTATGCCGGTTTACTCACTTCTGAGTGAGTCTTCATTCAGGCCTTCAATCACGGCATTGAATAAGTTGATTCTCTACATGATGCTTCAAAGAGGAAGCTTCCTCTTTGAAAAAACGTTAAAAGAATCCATTTTGCCCTACCCTCCCCTCTTTATGATGAAAATTTTGAATTTCTCTCCCCCTACCCTTAAATACCACCAAAACTATAACAATAAATCAGGATAAAAATTCACAAAAGTTCCGAGGAACGTAATAATTATTCTTGTATGTACAATGTTTGAAATCACCCCATTGACTGTGTTTTATTATGAATGAGATTGTTATTGAGTTCAGCTCGTTGTAGCTCTAGCTATTTGGCTGCCGTATGATCATCAAACTCTCAACGTGCATTATCCTGCTTCTCACAGTTGAGTTGAGTTGATCTCAGTTTGAATTAGAACATTCCCTATTCATTTCATACCGGCATGCCAGTAACAGTTGTTGAACCTCACGGAATTGTGCGGAATTGTCAGCCACACTATTTTCAACTCACCAATTTAAAACATTTGATTGCTTCAGACAGTCTAACTTCATCTCTACACTGGAAAAAAAAAGTGAGGAAAATTTTTGGAAAAATTGTAGGTTTTTTTGACCTAGTTACCAAATTTTTATTAGATTTACAGTAATTTTCTATTTCCCTGAGATGCAAAAATCCCCTAAGCCAAAATCAAAATATAACATAATTATTGCAAATGAATCTTATGAATTATTTACTTTATTATAACTTTATTTTCGCTTAATTTCCCATCGTAAATTAGTTTTCATTCGTTATTTAGTTTACTTTTTTGTTTTGTCTGGTATTTTATTTATTTTCAATTTCATTATTTATTATTTTTATTATTATTATTATCACTTTTTCAGTATACTAGCGAACGGACGCTTCGATTATATTATATTATATTAATTTATTTTATTGTTTTCTTTCCAATTTTTCTTTGTGGTTAGATTAAATTAAATTTATTGGATTCTATTGCCATTGTAGTATACAAATTGTGGGAACAGTTTTTCTCATTTTCAAATGATTTCAGAGATATTTATGTTAAATAATATCAGTATAATATAATAATTCCTTTCAATGAAATCAGATCATGAAAATGAAATTTTTCGTTTTCATGATCTGATTTCATTGAGAGGAAATGAGAAAAATGCAGGGAGAGATTATCAGCAAGAAAATAAAAGAAAACGATTTTTTATTTTTGTGAAAAATTTCAAAACTGATTTTTTTTAAATGACGAAAAAAAAACAATATGTTCCCGTTCTATGATCTAATTTCAATGGAAGAAAGTGAAAAAAAGAACAGAGATACGTGATCAGCAAGAAAATAAAAGAAAACGATTTTTTATTTTTCTGAAAAATTTCAAAACTGATTTTTTTTAAATGACGAAAAAAAACCAATATGTTCCCGTTCTATGATCTAATATCAATGGAAGAAAGTGAAAAAAAGAACAGAGATACGTGATCAGCAAGAAGATAAAAATTTCTATTTTTCAATGTCTCCGGAAAGTTTTAAAATTAATATATTTTTTCAAATAATAAAAGAATATCCATCAATTCAATTTCTATCCTCACATTTTGATAGAATACATAAAAAAATAGAAAAGAATAAAAATCGGAGATGAAAAATTTTATCGGATTAATATAATGTAATAATTATTTATATTTATTATTTACAGTATTAATTTCATTCAATTTTGTTGTGCATATATGTAAGAATCCCATAGCTATCATCACATAACATCATCATGACTATTATTATCATTTTCATCAACAATCTCGTAAGGCGAGACAATTGAAAGATAGAAAAAGATTACAATTGAGTTAAAAATACAAGTCATGTAGCCACACTACTCGACCAAGTTTAGACTAATGAACAGTTTCGCCAGTCTTGAATCAAGGGCATGAAATTACTTTTCTCTGTTCATTTGATGAAAATTCAAACAAGGCTCTGCTGAATGTGAGAGTAAAAGGCATTTCTCTAATTGTTAATGTCAATCTCAATTCCGGAGATTCATTTACTAATTGTCAGGTAATTTATTCCGAAGTGGTAAAATTTTTTGGAATTCCATAAGAAATCACGTCAGAGTGATAGAGAAAATCAAAGGATGACTTATAAATTACGGAATTAAAGACGTAAAAAATGTCTGAAAATGAATGCCTGAAATTTTTCACATGAAAATAACGTTCGGGTCTTTTTCAGGCATAAGTTGTATCTGAAAGTGTAAGACATTTTGGTGAATTTCAGACATTTATTATGAATGAGACGTATTTGCAGTGAGGGAACCGTAATTTTTGACTAAACCAATCGCAATCGATCCGCCACTAAAAGCTTTTTTTATTAAATTACATTTCACCCAAATTTTTCCTCAACTTTTTTCTCTCCATGTAAGGATGAACGTGTAGGGAATGCCATGTGAATCCAACTTGGAATAAAACCAAGTTGAGATTTTCTATCAGCATATGCTGTTGAAATTATCATCATTGAACTGCTATCAATTAATTTCAAATGACTTCAATAAATATTCGTAAAAATTCTTGGCTTTCGTAATGTAGTTTACGAGACAATTTCCAATTTTCCATCAGGAAATTGGAATCCACGTGTTTCCGTCAGTATGAACCAATCAATTGAAAAAATTTGATTGCAGTCAATTGAAAATGCAAATCACAGCTTTCGAAATGAACAGAATTCTATTCTGAATTGCAAATGAATCGCGAATCCAATTCCACGTAAAACAGAAATCCAATATTTTTTTTGTTGATATTTTTCGTTAAAAAAACGAGTTGAAACTTTCCACATCCGCAAGTAACATTATTTCACTGTCCATAAGCCCAATCTTGCATTTGTTCCGCATTTTATAAGTATGAAAATCGTATTATCCTCTCGGTGAACGTTGGAACGATCAACGGCACATTCTCTGACTGATTATACAGACTGACGCCGAGTGCACACGGTATGTGCATACACGTCCTAATTATGTACATTGAAGACAATACATACGTCCTCTGCATTATTCCCATTCAGCACTTCAGGAATTTTTTTACAATTCTTTTAAATTAATTAAGAACTCTTCCTACTCATGTACTTTTAATTTTCATTCGATTGATTTATGAGAGAATGATTACTAGTGGTAAGATAAGAAAATATCAAATTTCACCCGAAAAATGATCTCATCTGTGTGATTTATCCGTTGTTATTCCCCGTGGCGTACATATAACTTCATTCACTCCATGTAAGTTAATACCACATGCACCCAGAAAAATGATTTATTTGAATAAAATAAGTAAGTTTATTTAAATAGTACGAAATATAGTTTTTATTAAAATTAAAAAAATTTCTCATTTCTTTCATTTTTTTAATTATTCATAAATTTTGATTTGATTCAAAGGAAATCTTCATTAGTAATAAATAAAGATTTTTCTTACATCAACAAAATTTCTTTATGTGGATTAAATACATTTTTTTTGAACTTGATAAGAATTTATTTGAAACTAATAATTTAACATGCAAAAATTATTAGGAGAGAATTCTTTCACAAAATACATGAAAATGTGATTTTCTTAAAATAAGAAAACTTTATTTGAAATAAATACATTGTCCATTCGAGTTCAACAAAAGATTTAAAACAAAGATTTTTATTTGATTCAAATGAGCCATTTTTCTGAGTGCATATCGATTCATCAATCTGCCCTTTTCGTTTTCAATCGACTACAGTCGACTCTCCCTAGCCCTTCACTTCTCTAGATCTCCGGGCATTACCGAGCGAGGAGAATGTCACCCCCACTACGTGTGACACCACGCGCGGGAGACGGCTCCAGTGGCTACTGCAAAACACGCCCCTTGCGCGTAGGGAAGGGGCAACCTCTAGCTCTCCGTTCTTCAAATCTCGAGCCCCGGAGGAGCTAGGGAGAGTCGACTGTACGAATCATCAGTGTTCTATTGTTGTCTTTATGAAGAACATGAGTTATTTATCCATGCAACTGTACATACAACCATGGTTAATTATCGAGTAATTAGCTGAGATAGGATAGTTTATAATAATTGTATAAAAACAGAAATAATAACAGTTGATTGAAATAACGTTGTTTTGTTGATTGTTAGAATCTTTTTTTTTATTCTTTTGGATCTAGTAGATTCCCCACAAAAAATGCTTTTTGCCAGTTGAACGATTTAATTTCCGAGCGTTTTTAATTATTTATTGTACATAATTCATTTATTTGATCTGGATATTCGTGGAATCTATTTCTTTTGAAAACATGGATTTTTCGAAATTAATCAGTGTAGTTATAATTGATGAATTACAATGAATTTTTCAATGTAAATTTATCCATTCTATTTTTACTCAATTTTATTTAAACTAAAAAGAGCATTTTTTAACATTGTATTCTTTAGATGAATTGAGCATCGAGATTAATCCATAAAACATCATGAGATTCAAATACATAATAGGGGAGAGTGTGGTAAAATGGTCCAAACTCAATCGTTAATATCTCCTGACCAAACGTTTCGATTTGGTTGAATAAACTCTCAATTTCAAGAGCAAAAAAATATGTCAAAAATGAAAAAAAATCGAGAAAATTCACGACGGTCTGTTTTACCTCGCCCTCCCCTCACCAATCCCATTTGAAAGCGGCATTTCACCCTCCAAGACCGTCAAAACATTAACACTCCGTCACAATAATGATTCCTCACCAACAGAAGCCTGACAAAAATCATGAGAACAGAGTGTAATGCGCAGTAGATAAACATTGAGGACCCTTATTTTTTTATCGAGCGACCAATCGTTTTGGGGAAGAGCGAGGCAGTGACGTAAGATAATATTTTTTTCTCTGCATATGGGTCAAATGCGATCGATAGATAACCGTTTTATCCTTGATTTAAACATTCGAATGATAATTCAATTGAAAATTGAAAAATTGTCAATTACGATATTAATTCATGTGTAAAAACTTGATAACTGGCCTAGTGATTCCATTCATTATTTCCACCTTCATTGATCAATATTCACTACTAACGATTTTCATCAAAGAAAAAGTCAAACAATTTTATAAAAAAGAGTTATCAATTTTTCTTGTTTTTTTTTTCATTTTCCATTTTTTACTTCGTTGTTGGAATTTGGCTATCATTCACTCACAAATCAATGAAGAATACAGTTAAACGAATTTTGTTATTGATATTTTCTCCCTAAAAGGGGCTGTCGTAACCCATAAAGACGAATCGATGAGAGAAAAACAAGTTAAGTTAACGAAAATGTTATTTTGGATACTTCAATCCCTAAAATTAAATCGTTCGAGTCGTTGAGGTGCTCAATCGTTTGAATCCTAAAGCAAAACAGAAACGATAACAAGACCTCTTTCACTAAACTTCATCAGCGAGAATGATTTCGAAAGACACGTATGAAAAAATTTAATAGAAAACCTTAGCGAATTCGCTAGAAAATTCTATTGAAGTTCTCTAGAAATTCTATGGGGATTCTATTAAAATTCTATTTGTTTTTTGCGCAGATTCTATTGGATATTTGATAGGATATCAAATATAATAGTAATAGTAATATTCAATAGATGTCGATTTTTCATAGAATTTGTCTCTTGAGATTTTTTTTATTAACTCGCGATCACTCGTGCTCGTCCGCCAGCCTTCATCTGTCGCACGCTTAGCGCAGCGTCGCTGGGTTAAACCGAGCACGCTGTTGCCACCTCGACGCTTACCGCTATGCGCGCATTCCAAGTGTGGGAGTGAATGTAGCAACACTGGCGTTCGAGGAGTCGACAGGGACTCACCCGCACCGGACGGCGCGGCGCCGCGTTTCTGTCCATTCGGCGTTTCTTTACTTTTTTTAGTTAAACCAATTTCCCGAGGCAAAAACGGACAACACCAACGCTTAATAAAAGGATTACACTAGAAACTCCAGTTTTTTTCATATTTTTTAGGAGTCTAGAAATACGCTAAAATATGAAAAAACGAAAACGGGCGGCGCCGCGCTCATTGAGCGAGTGATCGAGGGTTAAAATTATTGGGCATGAATTTTCCAAGTTTTTTCCGCTATATTTTGTTTTGTTTTGCATTACAGGATCCGAGTGAAAAAACTTGGAAAAATCATCCCCAAGTAACCTTACAGAAAAAATTCCACGAGAATATTGATATAGAAAAATCAAAATCTATTGACTTTTTCCTATAAAATATCTCAAAAAATGAACAGAATTTTAACGAGAATTCCTTAGAATTTTAATAGAATCCCAATAGAATTTTCTAACTAATTTGCTAAGTTTTTCTATTCAATTTTTTCATACGCGGGCGAATGAAAAAAATCTATAATCTAAAAATTAAAAATGGATCTGTGGCCTATCCTGACAGGGTGTTACCGAAACATACGTTCGATCATTCAACTTTCGCAATATGTAAAAATGTTAATCTAAATGTTTCAAATAGACTATAATTTTGATGAGACAAATTCACACTGTGGTCGAGGCAAACCTGCATTACAAAAGAGAAGGAAACGAGCTACGATTGTCAAAACAAAAATCGCCCCAAAATTCGATGGAAAAAAAAAATTAGAAGATAAGTGATATGCGGCAGCATAGTTAACGACGCAAATCTCGTTACAAAATCTTATTTAAAAAAAACAAAGATCACGAGAAATTGTAGCGAGATGTCTCAGCTCAAAGCAAAAAATCAATTAAAAAAATGTTTATTGTTAACACGCTCATCGTAAAAATATCGATCGGCAGATCTACCATTATTTTTCATCCACTTTTTCACACTTTATTTTGATTAATCAAAATTACATTTTAAAAAAATATGAAAAAATAACAAAAAAAGTCGTGTCTTGGATATAATCTGAAAAACTCCAAGGAAAGACCTGTCTCTATATGTACCTGCTTTTTCTAGATGTAAGAATTAAACAATTTTCTGTGTCGATAACCAAAATGATTAATACCTTCGAAACAGACAGTTGGTCGCCTCGAGAAAAACAACATTTTAAAACTAAAAAACTCCCCAAATATCTATATTCGAGATAAAGATAATAAAGAAATAATCTTAAATCGTCTTAAAAAAATCCACACTATCATTTATGTCCGGTTGATTTACTCCATTGCAACGATTAAACAAAATTGATGACAAAAAAGTCAATGATTACTGATTTTATTCAGCTTTTATGTGAAGATTATCTCATCAATTGTGTCGCCCAAAATTCAACAGAAGAAAGTAGGACCCTTTTTAATGATTAAAAAAATTGGCAATCGACTGTAATAACTGTAGGTTGCGCCATGAAATTCGATATTAATATAAATAACAATGAAATGGCATTATAGAGCCGATGACAATCTTTAACGACGGATGTTACAGGCGCTAAAAAGAATTAATTATGGGTGGAAGGGGCAGAGAGCATCATCATTAGCCGTATGCCCTCTTAACTGATACAAATAGTTATTAAAAATGCTGACATGTTTTACTCGAGAGTTTTGCATTCATTGCATGGAATTTATTTATTTTATATTGAAAAGAAAACAGAAGAAAAAATTGAATTTCATCACGAGTTATTCTATTCTTCACACTCATTTACTGACATTCCAATTGATTTTCAATAGTTATAAACTATTATTTATCGAAACACACCACCAATATAACTCCATCTAAAGACTGCTCACAAATAAAAAATAAAAAAAGATATATAATATTCTCACGAATCATCACAAGAGTTAATCGACGATGATTGTGTATTTTTGGCGTGATCACGATAACTCTATTAAGAACATGGATCAACAAGTTGATTGATCGATGATTGAAAAAATATATATTAAATGATACAATCAACTGAATTTACAGTTCAAGAGTTTACATGTCAATCGATTCCTATCCCAAGTGAAAAGAAAAGTAGTAGAAGAAAACTGAGTACAGATTCCCATAACTAACCAAAAGAAAATAAGAATAACTAAATGATAAAATGAATAATGTAATTATATACATATGTATTATGCGTGGAGACCCTTTGTCTAATTGACGAGAGGGAGAAATATTTATTTTAGATAGAGAGTATTTTTTATTTTTTGACGGGGAAAGGGGAGGAGAAGGAAAACATAGTGGCAAATTTTATAATTATTTTTTCTACATTATAATGTTAAAACTTCCAGAATTCATTGTTCAGATAAATATAGAATAGAGCGTGGTATTTTTTTGGTTCAATGTTCTTCATTGAATATTTGGTTAGGCAGAGGGTCTCCTTGTGTATGGAAACTATTATAGTAGCTAGCTTGCAATTGTTGATATTTAAAAATCGATATATTATATCAATAATATTATACATTACTCAACGATGAATATGAATTATGTGTATATTTTACTATAATGAATGATAATGAAAAAATCTATTGAAAAATTACAAAAAAATGATACTTACCTTACCATAATAACCCAATAAATGAATGATTGATGTAATGTCATTAAAATTATAAACGTTATTGTGGATAAAGTCATTGTGGATAATGAAAATATATAATTTGACTGTGTCTGCAGCAATAATGGACACTATTCAAAACAATACAAACTACATGATGACAACCTCCAGAAATTCTCACGTAACAAAAAAAATATATGAGAGTATATATGTATAAAAGAGAAATAAATGAATAATAAATGCCTCAACCGATCAATATCGTTTGTATGATTTATGGGAATGGTGGATATGTCTACCTTTCCCGAAGCTATCCACCACGTCGATGATGGCAAATGTAAGTATGAAACAAATTTGTAGAAAAAATTAAAAATATCCAAGTATCTTGCACAGTTTTATACAAACCACACTATAGATTGAACCATTTTTATGAGAAAATTTGAAAAAAATCATGAATACACGCACGAAAAAATGTAATAGAAAAACCTATCGAATTCGTTAGAAAATTCTATTGAATTTCTGTTAAACTTTCTATTAGTTTTTGGCTGATTCTATTGATATGTTCAATAGAAAAAGTCAACAGAATTCGATTTTTCTATATAACTTATTCTTATCATATATTTTCTATAGAATTTGCTCGACTCAAATTTTCTAAGTTTTTTTCATTCTATTTTTCTTCTCTTCTCATCAAGAAAATCAAACGAAAAAACTTGGAAAATTTGAGCCGAGGAAATTCTATAGAAAATATCTTAATAGAATAAGTTATGTAGAAGAATTGAATTCTATTGACTCCAAAAACTAATAGAATAGTTCAATAGAAATTCAATAGACTTTTCTAACGAATACGATAAATTTTTCTATTAAATTTTTTCGTCCGTGTATTCAGCGTCATTAAAATTATATTTTGCACAGAACTATGATTTGCTTATAAATTATTGTTTTTTTGCTCATTGTTTATGAATAAATAATTGGAATTGTTCAAACTTTCGGAAAACTAATTTTTTTAGGCAAAAAATCGATTTCTGGTAAAATTCTGTTTATGAATAAATTTGTTACAATTCCGAAAAAATGATTTTTACGGGGAAAAATTGATGGTTTATAAATTATTTATAGAAAATGCTCGTAATTTTCAAAAACTGCAATTTTGAAATTATTTTATAAAATTTTCTCAAAAAGTGAACTTTTCAATGTTTTTAGGATTTTTAAAATGTTTTCTAACGGTTTAATATCGAGATTGAAATTTAGACCTACAAAGTTTAAATAATAAAGTCATTGTAAAATGTCTGGAAAATTAGGGTCAAATGGGAATAGTATATTGAATTGAAAAGTATATGGAGTATTGAAAAATATATGATGAATAGTATAAAAAAATCAAAATCTATTTAGTGTATCTATGTGAAAAAATTCTTCAAATGAATTAGGAAAAAATCAAACATTTTCAATGGAATTTCCTGGCAAATGCCCTCAGTTTTTCTATCGAATGCTTTCATGCATTTCTTCCAGCATTTCCATAACTGAATTAAAATTTTTATTGAAATTCTTAATTTCCTGAATGCAAAATTGAATTCAGTTACAAAGTAGTGAAATGAAATGAGTAGAAAATCATGATTAATCATGCATGCGCATTTTTAATTTGATTCGTTACCTTTCCAATTCCAATATTTCGAGTGCTTTCTTCAATGGAGAATTGAGATCATTCGGACGATTAAATAATCATAGAGTCATCCTTAAATAATACTGGCCTCAATATTCGATGCTTGTCCTCAACGTTGACTGAACTCTGCTAAATTTCTGGTGATCCAGTTTCTGACTGAGGACTGGATCCAGCTGACAGGATGATTCCGGAAATAGAAGATAAATAAGGTAAAGCATAAATTATCTATTTGCAGTACTAACTTTTTTAAGCACTCGAAAAATTCAGAATTCGACGTGGAGAAAAAAGTTGGAGAAAATTACCGCACAAGTCAAGTTATCGCGACGCGAATTCGATTCTCAGTAGTTTTTTACTCTATATCGGGGAAAAAGTACGAGACGACTCGGATATTTGTTCTGTAGCAGAAAATGATTTTTTACCGAACGCGATCGGTGAAATTTCACTTCCATCCATTCATTCCCCATGACCTTCAGATGGGTGCAAGAAAAAAAAATACCCTACCGGTGTGGAAAATTTTACTGCACAGTAGAATAATTTCTACATCCATAGATGTTTTTTTTACCGAACGAATCGTAAAGTATCCTCCACGAACATGTATTTTTTCATTGGATTACTAGGGGGCTTGGCCCCCTCGCTCGCTTCGCTCCCATCTTCATGGCTATATTTAGGTGTTCGTATTATACAGAAAAAAAAATGATAGAATACTTCACCTCCTTTGAAAAATTGGGACTTTTATTATTTACAAAAGGCACGAACCAACGGCTTTTGTCATGAGACTCGACCATTCATTTTTCTATTCATTTACGCAAAATAGTATGAGGTATACTTTTCTTATTAATCAGGGGCGTCTCCTAAATTTTTAACCCTCTTAATTTTTTTACTAGGGGGGCTTCGCCCCCTGCTCACTTTGCTCGCCAACCCCGGGGGGTCTTAGCCCCCCCCGTTCGCTTCGCTCCCCCCCCCCATCTTCATTGTTATATTTAGGTATTCGTATTATATAGAAAAAAATTGATAGAATGATCCACCTCCTGTGAAAAATTGGGACTTTTATTATTTACAAAAGGCGCGAACCATCGGCTTTTGTCATGAGACCCGACCATTCATTTTTCTATTCATTTACGCAAAATAGTATGAGGTATACTTTTCTTATTATTTTTTTAAGAATTTGAATGACATCATCAGGGTGACAGATAAGGGTCAGAATCAGGGGCGTCTTCCTGAATTTTTAACCCTCCTTATTCTTTTATTATATAGAGAGACATTTCGCTCTATAATTACCTTTCGTACAGCAAAATTTAACATTGCAATGGATGATAGTACTATGACATGAAAAAATAGAAGAAGATAATACTGGAATAAGAAACACTATTATCCGCACTAATAGCACTTGTTGAACTACAAGTCCTCTTGTTGTTATTTTCACTTGAAAATATGGAAAACTGAAAAACTGTCCACTTGTTTCCATGAAAATGTGCGAAAATATCAAATGAACACCGATCGCGCCACCTCCCAGCCTCAACGGAACCTCAAACATATAGAATCTCTATTTTATCAGCCGTAGGACTACCTAAGTCTGTCGAGAATCAAAACAAACCCGAAAACTCGACATGTCCATTAACAATAAGGAAAACAATTCTCCATAAAATCCATTTTATCATTCATTTACAAAAAATCCGATAAACAAGTCCCAATGCAGCAGCCCAGCGATATAACAGTTCAAGTAGATTCAACTCTCAGCTGAGTTTTCGAGGAATATCTCCGAATCTAAGGGAGAGAGCGAAATTTTTGTACTCACCTTTTTCGTAGCTCTAAATTCGCTCTATAAAAAAGATTATAATAAAAATTGTCAAATCTGCCTTAAATTCCGAGATATTCATTGAAAAACATCCACTAGCGCAGCGGAAAAACGATTCATGTCGACTCAACTCTCAGCTGAGTTTTTGAGGAATATCTCCGAATCTAAGGGAGGTAGCAAAATTTTTGTATTCACCTTTCTCGTAGCTCTAAAATCGCTCTACAAAAAAGGTTATAACAAAAATTGTCAAATCTGCCTTAAATTCCGAGATATTCATTGAAAAACATCCACTAGTGCAGCGGAAAAACGATTCATGTCGACTCAACTCTCAGCTGAGTTTTTGAGGAATATCTCCGAATCTAAGGGAGGTAGCAAAATTTTTGTATTCACCTTTCTCGTAGCTCTAAAATCGCTCTTCAAAAAAGGTTATAACAAAAATTTTGCAATCTGCCTTAGATTCCGAGATATTCATTGAAAACCGACCAATAGTAAAAATAGATTTAAAACGTTTTACCGCTTCGCTACTGAATCATTCCCGCAAACGCGCACACTCACCTCTCAACCATGCGCGTCTCGACCAGCTGTTCTCCAAGTTCTGAGAAATGACACTAGATACCAGACCGGTGTCGGGCCTGCGATCAGAAGGGATAGAAGACGGGAGGTTCGATCGACGCGTCCGTGTAAAAAAAAAATCCATCAAATTGGCGGCTAAAAATGATTTGACAGAAATGCTAAAAGTTCGTAAAGTTCACAACAAGAGAAACCAGTTAATTTCCAATATCCAAGAGTTCATCAGGCGTGTCGTGTACCTCCCGTCTTCTATGGTGAACTCCAACCATCGCGAGTGACAGCCATAACCCTTTCGGAGCAATTGTCCACTGCGTCGTTTGTGTTATTCCATCGACAGACAAGTGTTTTTCAACAATTGACAATGGCAATTCTTCCGCCCGACCCGATCTATGTGTTTCGGGGTGATATGGGTCCTGTGCACAGTCTGCTCTTCAGAATTTCACCGTATATCGAGCATTTGTATGCCGGGACTGAGAGCGGAAATGTCCATATTTGGGACCTGAAGGTAATCATTTATTTACGACTGTTAGTTCCTCTTCTACGCGGAACATAAAACATTTTTTTAACGGGACCTTGGAAATTTGCCATAAGTCTACTGAATTTCTATTGAAAAATTCAGCAGCTTTACTGCGCATTCTTCAAGTGAAAAATCTCTAGAATTCACCAGAATTTGATTTTCTAAAGATCTCCAGAATTTAATCTTGCTGTATAATTTTTGTCCATACGGATTCCTCGACATGTAAATAAAAAAAAAATTCCTTTACATGATTTTTCTATTTTTTTTCACTGCATTTTCTCTGCTCATTGAAAATAGAAGAAAATTGGAAAATTTGAGGGTCGACGAAAGAATAATAGAATATTCAATTATTCATCAGAATCTCCTCGTGAATTTGTTGCTGCTTACAAATGATTATTAGTAAATTTAAAAGAAAACGCAGCTTTTATTGAAAATTTTATCAGATTTTCGCTGATTTCATTGAAAAATTCTACAGCTTTATTGGATTTTTAAAGGAAAAAAATTATTTTATAGAAAAAATCTGTAGAATTTGATATATCTATATAACTTTCTGTACGAATTCCTTGGCATAATTGCTCAATTTTTTTCATTTCATTTTCTTTCTCCATCCCCTGAAAAAAAAATAGGAAAATTTAAACCAGAGAATTCATACATGAAATATATCAATAGAATAAGTTGCATGAAATAATAAAATTGTATTTACATTTCAATGAATTATTTTCTATTGAGCAATTCTATTGAAAAATTTCGTAGCTTCACTGCGCGTTTCTTTTTTAATAGTAAATGTCCATTAGAAACTATTTGGCTAACAATTCCACAAATAAATGTTCTAATTTTTTTCACTTCATTTTTTTCTCGTCATTGAAAAGATCAAACGAAAAAATTTCGAAAATTTGAGCCGAGAAATTATTTTCTATGGAGAATATCTTAATGAAATAATTTGTATGGAAAAATCAAATTCTATTGGATTCAATTGATAGAATGTTCGGATTCCCTAGCGTTTTCTGTGTTTTTTTCGTTCGTGCGATGTTTTTTTTCCAGCATTAATTCATTCAGGCGGATAGTTTATTCAGATGAATCGACTGCGTCATTAGGTTTTTACGACCATTCTTGGGTAAATGGTAGGTCAGTTAATGTGACTAGCGTTGGCTAATCTTGTTTATTTTGTGACTCACTGGTTTATGAAAAATCAATGGATTTGTCCGCTTGGAGTGACTCACCTGGTCTAATTCAATGAAGAATCATTCATTGTTTAACTTTATTTACCTCGTGGGGCTTGAAACCACTCAAGTTCAATGGATTCTTCATGAATCGGGTGATCGTCTCATAAAAAAGTCTTTTTAAGGATATTCAAGTAGTTTGGCTATTTTTTTTCCAGTGAAATGCTTTTCTACTTTTGTAGCCGAACATCAGAGCTTTCATTTGAGGTCCATTTGGCCCTAATTTTACAGACATTTTACAATGATGTTATTAAAAAGACAAGAAAAATAGAATGAAAAAAACTTGGAAAATTTGGGCCGGAGAAAATCTATAGAAAATATCTCAATAGAATAAATTGTATGGAAAAATAGAATTCCATTGACTTTTTCTACAGAATATTTTCTACTAATAGAACGTAAAACTAATAGAACGTTCAATAAAAATCCTATAGAATTGTCTAGGGAATTCGCTAGGTTTTTCTATGAAATTTTTTTTGTACGTGAGATCTCGGCCTCAAGAAAAAAAAATAAGGAAAATTGAATGTTTTTGTAACCCCAGTGAGTGAGTGATAAAAATTATTGTGGCAGTTCCACTGAAATTTCAACGAATTCTGTCATTGAAAATTCATAATTTGGTGAAAAATCAATAGAAACTGTAAATTCCAGTTCAATTACTCCATGAAAATTATTAGAAATCATGAAAATCCAAGTAAGGTGACTATCTTAGATGCCGAACGCTTCGATCCAGTAGCCGAACAAATAAATCAAACAGCATAACTTTTAATGAACAGAAAACCAAATTGGAGAAAAACGAAGAAATAACAAAAATGAAGAAAGTGAAAAACTGAAGAAAGTTGTGTTCTCCTAGATGATGTCGTTATTCAATGAAGTTACATAATTATGCATAATATAATATAATTATATAATAATTATTATTCAGTCGTTAACAGCGAGAAAATTGGACATGTTGACATCTCACTTTCTTCATATTAGAAACACCGACAGGCATCCAAACTGAAAATAAGCGATACAAACAAGGAGCAGTGCCTTTCACTGCACACCCTTGGTGATGAATACCTGATTGTACAAAGGAAAGGTGGAGGTGTAGATTTATGGAGTGCGGATGGCTCAAATTGGATTTTTGAGAAGAGAGTTGACACTGAGTACCACGGATTTTGTAGGTAAATACTTCATGAAATGTAATCCAGTTAATAATATAATCTTTTCTCGTGCCATTATCACCTCGAATTTGAACTGCACTGAGAGAAAATAGAAGGATATTTTTTTAAAACGTCATGTTTGAACCAAAAAATTTGCAAATTAGAAATGACTAAAAAAGGAAATCTAGTACTGACTATTTTAGCTGTGTGAACTTGGAGTCGAAGTTTGATAAATCGATTGTCTTTCTTATAGTATCGATTGTACTCAGTGAGTACCTGAATGTACTACATTCATATTCATTTGTACCCCGCACCACTAGACGTAAGAGGTGCGGGAAAAATCGTGCAGCGTCGGAAATGAAGGTACGGAAAAAATTTTCATGAGCAAGGATTCAGCATGGATAATACTTGTATGTACTATATTTTTCCATTTCATTTATCAACCCCTTCAATACTTTACCCGCTTCTAAAATCTTAAATGTATGAAGGACGTCAGGAAAACATACAGATAGCTTCTAAATCGTTAGTACTCGTTCGTACCAACGAAAATTATTCATNAACCGTAAAATCATCGTAATGGATTCCATATGTAGTTCGTGAAGTTTTGATGTGGGTACAAACGTCTCAACTTCCGTATTTCCACTCCCATCGCAGTACAAACAGAACAATTTACTGTACATGATAATGAGACCAAGTACAAACCATTCAGAGCTTCAAAAACAGTCGTAGATTATTCAGAAAAATGGTACAAACGTTTTTCTGAAATTTATTGGTGTTTAGTGACGAGTAGGTGTTGGTACAAATGTCCAAAAGTACGGCAAGATTTTTTGGCGATTTCGTTATCGCGATTATCTCGGAAACTATGAGAGATAGAGCCTTAAAACCTATTCCATTCGATTCCTGAGGAAATTTGGGTTCCCCATAGGCAGATGGACGGCTCAGAATTGCATTTTCCCACTTCCTACACCCTATACCAGATAAATTCAATTAATTTTTTTTGCGATTTCGTTTTTCGCGATTATCTCGGAAACTATGAGAGATAGAGCCTTGAAACCTATTCCATTCGATTCCTGAGGAAATTTGGGTTCCCTATAGGCAGATGGACGGCTCAGAATTGCGTTTTTCCACTTCCTACACCCTATACAAGATAAATTAAATTAATTTTTTTTGGCGATTTCGTTTTTCGCGATTATCTCGGAAACTATGAGAGATAGAGCCTTAAAACCTATTCCATTCGATTCCTGAGGAAATTTGGGTTCCCTATAGGCAGATGGACGGCTCAGAATTGCGTTTTTCCACTTCCTACACCCTATACAAGATGAATTAAATTAATTTTTTTTGGCATTTTCGTTTTTCGCGATTATCTCGGAAACTATGAGAGATAGAGCCTTAAAACCTATTCCATTCGATTCCTGAGGAAATTTGGGTTCCGTATAGGCAGATGGACGGCTCAGAATTGCGTTTTTCCACTTCCTACACCCTATACAAGATGAATTAAATTAATTTTTTTTGGCATTTTCGTTTTTCGCGATTATCTCGGAAACTATGAGAGATAGAGCCTTAAAACCTATTCCATTCGATTCCTGAGGAAATTTGGGTTCCGTATAGGCAGATGGACGGCTCAGAATTGCGTTTTTCCACTTCCTACACCCTATACAAGATGAATTAAATTAATTTTTTTTGGCATTTTCGTTTTTCGCGATTATCTCGGAAACTATGAGAGATAGAGCCTTAAAACCTATTCCATTCGATTCCTGAGGAAATTTGGGTTCCGTATAGGCAGATGGACGGCTCAGAATTGCGTTTTTCCACTTCCTACACCCTATACAAGATGAATTAAATTAATTTTTTTTTGCATTTTCGTTTTTCGCGATTATCTCGGAAACTATGAGAGATAGAGCCTTAAAACCTATTCCATTCGATTCCTGAGGAAATTTGGGTTCCGTATAGGCAGATGGACGGCTCAGAATTGCGTTTTTCCACTTCCTACACCCTATACAAGATGAATTAAATTAATTTTTTTTTGCATTTTCGTTTTTCGCGATTATCTCGGAAACTATGAGAGATAGAGCCTTAAAACCTATTCCATTCGATTCCTGAGGAAATTTGGGTTCCGTATAGGCAGATGGACGGCTCAGAATTGCGTTTTTCCACTTCCTACACCCTATACAAGATGAATTAAATTAATTTTTTTTTGCATTTTCGTTTTTCGCGATTATCTCGGAAACTATGAGAGATAGAGCCTTAAAACCTATTCCATTCGATTCCTGAGGAAATTTGGGTTCCGTATAGGCAGATGGACGGCTCAGAATTGCGTTTTTCCACTTCCTACACCCTATACAAGATGAATTAAATTAATTTTTTTTTGCATTTTCGTTTTTCGCGATTATCTCGGAAACTATGAGAGATAGAGCCTTAAAACCTATTCCATTCGATTCCTGAGGAAATTTGGGTTCCGTATAGGCAGATGGACGGCTCAGAATTGCGTTTTTCCACTTCCTACACCCTATACAAGATGAATTAAATTAATTTTTTTTGGCATTTTCGTTTTTCGCGATTATCTCGGAAACTATGAGAGATAGAGCCTTAAAACCTATTCCATTCGATTCCTGAGGAAATTTGGGTTCCGTATAGGCAGATGGACGGCTCAGAATTGCGTTTTTCCACTTCCTACACCCTATACAAGATGAATTAAATTAATTTTTTTTTGCATTTTCGTTTTTCGCGATTATCTCGGAAACTATGAGAGATAGAGCCTTAAAACCTATTCCATTCGATTCCTGAGGAAATTTGGGTTCCGTATAGGCAGATGGACGGCTCAGAATTGCGTTTTTCCACTTCCTACACCCTATACAAGATGAATTAAATTAATTTTTTTTGGCATTTTCGTTTTTCGCGATTATCTCGGAAACTATGAGAGATAGAGCCTTAAAACCTATTCCATTCGATTCCTGAGGAAATTTGGGTTCCGTATAGGCAGATGGACGGCTCAGAATTGCGTTTTTCCACTTCCTACACCCTATACAAGATGAATTAAATTAATTTTTTTTGGCATTTTCGTTTTTCGCGATTATCTCGGAAACTATGAGAGATAGAGCCTTAAAACCTATTCCATTCGATTCCTGAGGAAATTTGGGTTCCGTATAGGCAGATGGACGGCTCAGAATTGCGTTTTTCCACTTCCTACACCCTATACAAGATGAATTAAATTAATTTTTTTTGGCATTTTCGTTTTTCGCGATTATCTCGGAAACTATGAGAGATAGAGCCTTAAAACCTATTCCATTCGATTCCTGAGGAAATTTGGGTTCCGTATAGGCAGATGGACGGCTCAGAATTGCGTTTTTCCACTTCCTACACCCTATACAAGATGAATTAAATTAATTTTTTTTGGCATTTTCGTTTTTCGCGATTATCTCGGAAACTATGAGAGATAGAGCCTTAAAACCTATTCCATTCGATTCCTGAGGAAATTTGGGTTCCGTATAGGCAGATGGACGGCTCAGAATTGCGTTTTTCCACTTCCTACACCCTATACAAGATGAATTAAATTAATTTTTTTTGGCATTTTCGTTTTTCGCGATTATCTCGGAAACTATGAGAGATAGAGCCTTAAAACCTATTCCATTCGATTCCTGAGGAAATTTGGGTTCCGTATAGGCAGATGGACGGCTCAGAATTGCGTTTTTCCACTTCCTACACCCTATACCAGATAACTTAAATTAATTTTTTTTGGCGATTTTGTTTTTCGCGATTATCGCGGAAAAATTCAGAAAAACGCTTGTATCATTTTTCTGAATAATCTACGACTGTTTTTGAAGCTCTCAATGTTTTGTACTTGGTCTCATTATCATATACATTAAATTGTTCCATTTGTACTGCGATGGGAGTGGAAGTACGGAAGATGAGACTTACCCACATCAAAACTTGACGAACTACATATGGTATCCATTACGATGATTTTACGGTTGATAAAAATGGAATCAGGTGATATGATAATAATAATAATAATAATAATAACAATGAATAATTTTCGTTGGTACAAACGAGTACTAACGATTTAGAAGCTATCTGTATGTTTTCCTGACGTCCTTCATACATTTAAGATTTTAGAAGCGGGTAAAATATTGAAGCGGTTGATAAATGAAATGGAAAAATATAGTACATACAAGTACTATCCATGCTAAATCCTTGCTCATGAAAATTTTTTCCGTACCTTCATTTCCGACGCTGCACGATTTTTTCCGCACCCCTTACGTCTAGGGATGCGGGGTACAAACGAAAATGATTGTGGTTCGTTCAGGTACTCACTGAGTACAATCGATACTATAAGAAAAAAAATCGATTTATCACACTTCCACTCCAAGTTCACACAGCTATTTTAAGACTGTCTTGAGATGAAAAAATTTTGTTGTAAATATAGATTTAGTTATTCCAAGAAATTTTTATTTTTTGTGCAAGCAAGAAGAAGTTGAAAAGCGATTATTCATGTTTAAAACTTTTAAATTCAAATAAAAAAAAATTAAACAACAAAAATCCCCACCGTATTTTTTTAAAAATAGTTTTTTGAATATAATCTGAAATGTTCGGTCTTCAAGGATGAAAAATGCGGGAGAAGATGCATTTTTTAATTTATTCGTTTATCAAACCTTTTGTTAATATTTGAAGAATAAAATTTTCTTCAGAGTAAAAAATTCGAACAGGTGCATTTTTCCGTACTGTTTCGATTCATTTGCCATTCTTTTGTGGAAATTCACTCATTCTAATTGATACTTATAACTTATTTTCGAAAATATAATCGATCCATTGCAAATAACGACTTTTTTTAGGTGGACCAATGGACTTCAAACTGTATCTTCTCCCGTATTTTTCATAATTAAGGAGTGAAAATTTATGATCATATTTTAAAATACTAGTTCAAAAAAAAATACGTTAGGCATTTTTCAAAAGTTAATTTTTCGATTACAAAAAATTCGAATCTCTAATTTTTAGTGGTCGGAGACGACTTCGACCGACAAACGCATTCCTCAACAAAAATCGCGCGGAAAATAGTTTTTTTGAAGTTTTGTTCTCGAAAAACGCAAGTTTTTTTCCCGAGGTGAACCTCCTCAAGAATTTTTGTTGTAACTGAAGTCTAATTAAAACAATGATTTGATCATTTCTTTATTCTTCGCAATGATCTAGGTCACAGATTTTGTCTGATGATCTCGTTCTCCTTCCACTTCCAAGCTCCAACGTGGGAATTTTCTCGTTGAAGAGCAACAGCATTGTAAATAAATTGGATCCATCGCAGATCTCAACGTCGAAGCCGCTGGGTGAAGTAATGGCTATTAAGAATTGTGGTCTTCAGAATAATATTATACTTGTTGCCTACGAGAGTGGTGCCATAGCGGCTTGGAATGTCAAGGGGATGGCTGTGAACAGTTGGCTAGAGACTGAAACCTGTCCAATGGCGATGACTTTTGATAATTACTGGATGAGGGGAATTATTGGTAATCCGACTAATAAATTAGAGGTGAATATTCAGTTGCTGGATCCTTCCACCTAAAATTATTTTTCTTCGATGTTCTTGGTCATCTCCATTGCAGTAAATCAAAGTGAAGCATCAGAGGATTTGGAGAAAATAACAACAACATTTATTAAAATGTTAAAAAATGCATCTTTTGACAATTTAAGGGGAGACTTCTATGAGTCTAATTATTCATCTAAAAACGAATAATTGTACAATAAAATTAATTGTTTATTATTCGTTTGCCCCGCAGAAAAAATTAAATTAATGAAATCAAATTAATTGAATCAAATTAAATTAATTGTTTATTGTTCATTTGCCCCGCTTAAAATGTTGAAAATAGTCCAGGTCCTCCCATTTTTGCGCTACAGAGGTTTTTTTTTCAAAGTTTTTGAAAAAATACGCACAGTAACAATTGCGAATTAGTTTTTTTGAAATGCGACTTCTACACAGCTAATTTTGTTTTATTTAATATAAAAATTTGCGCCATTCATGTAAAACAGGCAGAGAAATTATCCTTAAAATATTTAAAATATATTCTCGATTCTTTGAGAAACATTTTTCGGGCTATTTTACATGAATGGTGCTATTTTCTATTGAAAAAAAAAAAACAAATTAGTTGTGTAAGAGGTGAATTTCAAAAAACTCATTCGAAATTGTTATTACACACATTTTTTCAAAAATTGAACAATTAATTTTTTTACATTAATTATTATTTTTTAAACACATATAATGGATCTTCAAAACATGAGAAATTTAATTCCAATAGCGTGCGACTTGCAAAACTTATAGTAGTCTCCCCATAATCAACGTTCTTGTAACTACTTAAATATCCTCAAGTTACAGCAGAATCCATGAAAATAAGCGATTGATTTATTCACCATGTTCTCCTTATTTCGTTCAATTTCAGGTTTTTCAACTTTCAAAAACTGATCAACTCACCCACAAGACGACAATTTCAATAAAAAATTCTGGTATATCAGTTCTTGCATCTCGCCAAGACTCTAAAGTATTTTCATCGGGTGGTTGGGATGGCAGAGTGCGTATATTTTCCTGGAAAACCCTGCGACCATTGGCTGTACTGGATCAACACAGATCAACTATTTTTGATATTATTTATTCTATGGAGAAGGTTGAGTCGCACAATAACAAGAATTTGATGGCAGCAACTGGAAAAGATGGCACTGTATCACTCTGGGATCTCTACAATCAGTGAATCAATGAAGATCTGTTTTACCCGACAAACCAACGAAAAAACAAAACATCATGGAAATGTATCTGATTATTGTTTTGTAAGTGGAGAGAGAATAATACAATTGCTTTCAAGCAGATTATATTGTTTTATACCACAAAATTCATGAAGATTTGATTCATTTTTTTCTGTTCATCAGAAATGACTCATTTGAATAATTCATCATTTTCTTTTTTCAAACAACTTTTTACACTTTCTCATTCAACACAAACGTACCTGCATTTCACAAATAATTACATATAAATATGTACAAAAACAAAGACGACAAAAATAACATAAATCTTAACGATCTTTCTGGTTCTAAATGTAAAAACACAGTTTTCGTATTAGGCACCTAACAATGCAGCGATGAATTAATCACTCAACTGATGGCTAGAAACCACTCAGTATTCCAAAATTCATCAAACATGATCAACATTATGCACTAATTAACAATGAAATATTGAGTAAAGCTCCAGTGGCAACAAAATCATTGCCAAATCCTCACTAATAACGTCATTCAGCAGTTAAACGAAGCGAAATAACTTCAACAAATGAATTCCTTCGAACAATAAACCAACATTAATTTCTGGTATTCGAGTACCATGATTTTCATTTCAGAATACAATTATAATTAACCCTAGATTGGTCACCATATGAGGGAAATGCCGCCGCGCGCCGTTTTTCTGCAATTATAATTGATCGAAAATTCAAAAAAATTTGACTTCGTCAATTGAAGTGCCTAAAGAATTATAGTAGTTTTTAGAACAACATATTGTCCGAAATTTCTAAAGAAAACAAATTATTTCGAACATATGAATTATTCTTTCCCATGTTAAATGAAATTGCCCATGACGCGACGTTGCCGGAAACTCGCTAAATGCGCCCGGCCAGTGTAGAAGGAATTCGGCAACGCTAGAGTCTAAATAACACGGCGGGGAATCCCCGCAGAGGTGACTAGAGCCACCGGGTCGCGTTCGGTGACCAGACTAGGGTTAACCCGACAGATTAAGAGGACGACTTTCGGAAATTCATAGATCTTACAGTTCTAATACGACTGTCATGAGATCGGCTTGATTGTTGTACTTACACTGTAAAAAAATTGGTGTTGAGTTGTGGTCCTGAAATTACACTTGAAAATTGAATTGAAAATAACGCTCCAACCCTCTCATATTGTCCAGATTAACCCCTGAAGGAAGATGCCCTTTTGGCACTAACCTCGACGCGCGCTAAATGACAACGCGATTCCACGCGTAAAAAAATTTAATACAAAAACCTAACGAATTTGATTTCTGTATAATTTATTGCCTTCAGATATTTTATATAGAATTTCCTGGGCTCTAATTTTCCAAGTTTTTTCCAATCTATTTTTCTTTTTTTTCATCAAGAAAATCAAACGAAAAAACTTGGAATTTTTTAGCCGAGGAAATTCTACCGAAAGTATCTCAATAAAATAAGTTGTATAGAACAATCGAATTCTTTTGATTTTCTCTACAGAATATTTTCTATTGCACATTTCGATAGAATCGGCCGAAACCTAACAGAAAGTTCATGAGAAATCCAATAGAATTGTCTAGCGAATTCGCTAGGTTTTTCTCTTCAATTTTTTCATCCGTGGCAGAAACTTCCAATGGCCCAAAAATGATATAAAGTAGAAATAATCAAAGTCAAATGACTACACAGCAAACGCGAATGTCGGAATTTCACACCTTTTGTATAATAGACACTTTTCAGACACTTAAAAACGTCTGAATAAAATGAAAATTTGTCTGAATTTCAAACGTGAATTAAGATGTTAAACACTTGTTCGTTTGAAATTTAAAAAAATTTTCACTTTATTCAAACGTTTTTAGTGCCGTTTTTTAGTGTCTTCACAACAGACTTTGCATAAATTTGTGAAGTTCTATATTTTCACAAATATTCAACTTTGAAAAGAGACATACATTCACACGTGGGCCCATATATGGTTTCGACGCCGGGTTTGAGTGGTGAACAATAATCATAGAAAAAGGAAGTTCAGAAATTGCGTGAACCTGCTACGCATGCGTAATCTGCGCAGTAAGATGCGTAGTAGTGTCACAAGTGAATCTACGGCATCCGGGTACTCACGTGATGCGAATATAGAGGAGATGAACTATTTGAAATAGGCGGAAGTCCACAGGAGGGGCATATGCATCTCTGAATTATTTAAATTTAAATTATTGCACGCATCCAATGTGAACAATAGGGGACGCAAAACGGACCACTGACAGAAATTTTTGTTTTTTTTCGTTCCTTCAAATCAGGAACACTAAATGTGTTGAATTAAAGGTGAGTTACCTGGATCGTAACCATCACAGGGGTTTTATAGACAAGAAGTGTCGTTGAACTGCAATTTGATCAGATTTGCTAATCACCTCAAACCACAAATGACATTGAATTTGTGTTTTTGCTTCTGAATGAATTATTATAAACTATCAATTTTCTGTCAGTGGTTCGTTTTGCCCTAGGAGTCCGTTTTGCCCTACCCTCCCCTATCTGTAATTGACTTGTTATTGAAAGTCGAGAGATCATTTAATCGAAATTGGGATCCCTATTTCTGTTTCTAGTATAGAGGTACAAATATTGTGTCAAAATTCCGTGGCTGCGCGACCACTAATTACCGTTCAATCAGACAATACTCTTTCAACTGTTCAAATAAATTCTTCACATTATTCCTAAATTTCTCCAACACTTCAGGAAATAATTTTTACCGATGCTAAAGTGTCTTAGACAACGACAGCCAGTCATCGGCTCATTGATTTCTAGAATCCAATGATTTCTGATGTTCAATTAATTATGCTGAGTGTAAGTTTCTCACGTGGAGAAGATCTCATGACAGTTATATTTCAATTAGCGAATTTATGACTTCAGAATTCGTCCCGCGTTTCCTTATAACACTCCGTTGTTCGCGCCGTAAGCGATGGTGTGGTTTTTGCTGTTACATAACATTTTTGTATAATTCGTAAATCAAACTCCAATCACCGGAAATCCATTTACACAGGTAGTATTTTACTCCTCCTCTTGATTCTCCCCTCAACCTCGTCGGGATTCCCCCCAGAGAGTCGTCGTCTCTTCCTCAAGGGTCTCTTCAAATTGACTATTTTCTCTCCCCCTAAACCGACCCCTTCCGCCTCTAAAACAGCTGTCGGTAGATTCGAAACGCTGGCAACAGGTGGTGAAGCAACGGACTCGTCAACCCTCAGAATTTTCTCTCCTAAATTCCTACAGCTATCATCGAACTTCCGGTGTTTGGAGAGGTCCTGAGGGCTCTCAGTAGAGGACTCTTTGCTCCCTTCACAATTTTTCTCATCACTATCTTCAGAACTCCGGGACTGGAAGAATTTACCGAAGAGCGGAATGGGGATTGGTATTGGGATGGGGATGGGTATGGGGATTGGGTAGGGGACTAGAACGGTTACAGGGGGTAATAATCCTGTTTGGGGAGTATTTATTTGTGGAGGAATTCCCGGGTGGTAGGAGTGGAGGGGCGGTCCCATTGGTCCCACGACGCCCATCGTGATCTGCTGACGGAGTGGGTAGTTCTGGGGATGAGGAACGTAATTTGGTATGTTTGGGTGGTTGATGAGACCGGGGGCGGATCTGGGGACCTGGGGATCTACCGGAATCGGCTCCGTCAGCCATTTTCTAGGCCTCGAGTGATTCGACGTCACTTGTCTTCCTTTCGACATCAGTTTTCGCATGTCTTTCAGGTGAATGCAGTTCTCCTGGGGCTTTGGCTTTCTGGGATGTGAATTATCTTTGGGACTTGGAGGTTTTGGGTCACCGCGCTCATCACTGTCTTCAGGGTCTTTGGATTTCGGGGGGGACTCGGCCTTTTGGGACTGCGATCTCCTGTGCTCTTCGTCCTTCAAGGATTCCTTTATCGCTTCCTCGACGGTTGCCTCTTCCACGTCGATGTTTGGGGATGGTATGTCCTCCCGGTTGGGAGAGATTGTGGAGATTATGCCCGGTGATGCGTCTTCGGGGTCACAGGGAGACGGCTCGTCGTCTACTATGAGGGGATCTTCTTCGGGCTCTTCGGGCGTCGGGGGCGGGGAGCGGCAGTCTCGTAACCAAAGATCGGGGGTTATGAGACCACCGAGGTTCGATGGGTTTGTCGTTAGGGCCGATGGGGATGCACTGCTTAGGCCGTGGAGGGCTAGGTGGGTCTGCGTCTCGTGACAGAAGATGTTCATTTTGTACTGGTTTAGGCATTTGTCGCTGCAGAACTGCAGCTGACTTTCTCCGTCCTGTGGATTACAAATTGGAGATTCAATCTTATTTTGAATCGTTTCTGTTGAAATTATTAATTCGACTTTTTCAATTTAAGGAGTAATAGAAAGACTTTCTTCTTTAGAACCTCTGAATAAATTTGAAAACTGAAGTACATTGTCTTCGGTTTTGAAATTTCGCAAAATTTTTTAGATAATGTTTTGTAAAATCTTAGGAAATAATCGTTAATTTTCTGTTAAAGGTCGGATTCAGCCTATTTTTCACTGGAAGAAAAAAATTTAATTTTCAAATTCATATAATTCTATCATTTTTAATTCCTTTTCATTTCTTTTCCATTGCTTGGAATTTCGAAATTGTTTTCGAAGATGTGGAAAAGAAAACTTTTCAATTGTAGAAAAGTTGAGTAAAATGATTGCCCGCTCTGAATATAACTTTTCTGTTGAGATTGAGAAAACTCAAGTTTATTTGTTCAAGCAGCTATTTACGCAGACTATTTACCTGGAAGTCAACATAACTGACGGAATGTCGAACGTGCCTGCACCAGTCGCAAGTTCTGGCTCTTTTGAATGCAGCACGTCTGCCCGCTGCGAAGCACGCTTCGCTGCAGAAACGACCGGAATTGTTTATCACACCGAATGACATTGAACCAGTTGAACCCGGCTCCCATGATCCGCCGGCACGACCACACCATGAACACGTCGTTGAACTATCTGAAATGAGAATATATTGGATTAAAAGAAGCCAAAGAATATAAATCATAATACAGTCAAGACTTCATATAAGATACCTTAGGGATAGTAAGAGAGTAGAATTCCGGGAATTCGTATACCCCCACTGCGCGTGCTTATAGCGAGGAGAAAAATAGGGATCAGCGGTTTGAAATAAGATAACTCGTTGTGCCCGATTTATATGGAATTTTCATTTTTACTGAGTGGATATTGATAACTAATCAATTTATACGAGTTTAAAGTTTTGAATTCGTATAGTCCGCGTTCTTTTTTCTCTTTAAACATAACCCCGCGTGATAGAATAGCAGCTGACGTTGAGGGATTGTTGGGATTGTTATGATCACTCCGTTCGTCCCTCCCGTTTGACCCTTAACTCCGTTTGATCCTTATAATCACTCTTTTCCCGTTGAAAAATGATCAAGGCCATAGGTATCTTATAAAAAGCCCCCGAAACTAAACATTCGAGAGGCGATAAAAGTGCCGAGAGTAGGGGTAGGCCTCGAGCGCTCGGAGCTCGAGGTATCTTATATAAAGCCTAGACAGTATTTTTTAATGAAGAGATGAGGTCCAGTAGATAAGAGGAATTTTTCATGAAATTCTCAAAAAACTCATATTTTTTGGCTGCTGTATTTTCAGTGAAAGACTCACCTCGAGTTTCTGTTAATTATCTTATCTCATAACTTCATGCCAAATGATTTTAACTCTGATTTGATGCGAAATTTCCTCTCTGTCCAATTAATTTGTAGATATTTGCATAATTCATTCTATCTATCTATCAGTCGTAAATCTCTTCATTATATTTGCATGATATTTAATTTTGCGGCGCTCACATTTCCAATTAAAAAAAAATCATTTATTCTGTTTATGCAAACGCTGCATGAAGCGCATTCGAATATGTGATTGCGGAATTAATGTTACGTGAAATGTTATATTAATTAAACCGAAACGTGGGAATGATATCCTCTCGGATACAAAAATACTGGTGAATGGTAATTCTCCATTTTGCGGGCCAAAAAAATTGATTTCATTTGTGGTTTCCTTACACGGAGAGAAATGTTCAGTAAAAATTACGGAACTCACAATTCGCTCACCGATTACGGAATCGACTCAGAAAATTTAAGTGACGGTATCGTAATTTTCCACAGGAGATTCAGATAAACATTACGGAATGCTCTGGAAAAATTCCGTGACAGTTCCGTAAAATTTCCTACAACCACATATCGCTCCGGAAATACGGAAAAGATACGTAATTTTTATTGAATATGTCTCTCCGTGTATTCGAAAATCTCCTGCGAATGAGAAATTTCATTAGACTTTCGATTGAAATTCAATTTTTTACACTCGGAAAAAAAATTGTTAAAAAAATGTGCGTTTTAATTTACTTGTAAACGGGAAAAAGGAAAGTTCGGTACTTGTTGAACGTAATATCACTGACAAAAATATAGTTCAGACACATGTGCGGCAGAATTTTTCAGCTCGTGTTCGACATCGTCTCGGGCCGTCAATATCACACTCGTGAAAAAATCCGTTGCACTCGTATCGAAATATACTATTTCCAACTTTTTGAATCACATCAGATAGACATTGATATAACACAAAATATCAAAACTCAAATTTGAACGAGCACAAGCTTCCATTTTACCTTGTCTACTCTGTAGAACATTAACAATCTATGCAAAAGTCAAAATACGCATAATGTTTGCACGGATAGGATGAACCGCTGAAATACACGAGGGAAATGGAGACGAGGTGTATTCAGGATGAAACTCAACCGTCATCCAGTTGCAACGTATCAAGTTGCTTGATGGACCAGCCGCCATCCTTCACCTCTCCGCCCACGCACCAAAAATCCATATTTCATCATGTATTTGTTTTTAATCACGATGATACGAATGCATCATTATATTCAGATGCTCAATTTGGGTTCATTTTTCGAGAGAATGTAATCAATTCATGAGTGTAACCCCATATCTCATTAACACTCCGTTGCTCGTGCTATGAGCGCTGCGCCGCACTTTTTCCGATTTTGTAAATTACACTGCAGTAGAGCCTCAAAAGATTTGAAAAAATTTGACATCTCGTTTTGAAGTGTCTAGAAGTACTACAAATGAAAATATCCACCAGAAATATCATAAGTGTAGAATGCATATTGCATATTTTCAATCACTGAGTGCACTGATAGAAAGGATTAGTTATTGTTAACGAATGGATTTGGTTGGAGACGAAAGTCTATTCGCTCTCACCAACTGCTCATTCGGCAATAGTTAACGAATGCACATTTGAGAAGGCTTGTTTTACTCGATTGTTGGATTTTTCGTTGAAAATACTTAACAAAAATTAATCTTCAATTGGTTTGAATACGTCTTTGTACGTTTTATATTTCTTTCATCTCTTGTGTTTCCACTTCACATCGAAGAACATTTTTATGGATGAAAATTCCGAGAAGTTTGAGGCATGATGTTTGCTCTGTTTTTCTAGTCTAAACACAATGCATGAGTGGGACCTTTTGAATGTGAGTCATCAGGCCCAGGGTGTTGGATCCCTTTTGTCAAGTTAGTTCCTCTAAGGGAACGGTACTGAGCGGATGTGTCTTCCGAGCGTATAAAATAAAAGAAAATTTTGTTCACTTAAAAATTTCAAATTTCACCGGTTTTTCGTTGCAAGGGTTAACTTGTCAACGCGGCCATCCCCCGAGAGCCTTCAGCCAGGGAATGTTGAATGTGGATTTTTCAGTTGAAAATTCCGTGGAATATTCGGTTTGAAAATTGTGTTGAATTTTCAGTTGAATATTATGTGGAAAATTGTGATGAAAAATTGCTGTGGAATTTTGGCCCGGCCGGGGCTCGAACCTGGGGGCTTGAGGTTGTAAATCTCATGCTGCTACCAAGTGCGCCACACAGCCGGGTTTTGTTCACTTATTTACCAGTATAGTTATTTAAAATTACCCCATTTCCAGCATCGATTTTCACCAAAATATATATAATATATATATTTCACATGTATATATATTACCGGTGAAATTAATCAATTCTGTCCTTTTATGGAGACCGATTATTTAAAAAAATTGAAGATAATTAATTCAAAATAAAAAAATCTTTATAGATTCTTTTACTCTACTTCGCTATTCACTTCAATCATTAGTCGAATTCTCTTTGATTCATTATCAATATTTATAAGGTATTCATGAGAAAATGAAATTTAATGAATTCAATTTCTTCATTTCAAAAAATTAATAGATCAGCGCGCGCATAGATCATGTAATAAAATAACTCATGAATCCTCCATAAGTAGTTGAATTTTCACCTTATTGATTTACTTACGCCTCAAACCTTATCGACTCTCCCCCCTAGCTCCCCTTCAGAAGCAAAAGGACTTGAATTTCGTTCTTCAATGTTGTGCACAATTTTTTTCATCACAATTATTCAACCATTCAAAACAGAGCAATGGTTTCCAATATCACAAGCCTCCGAATAATTACAGTAACATTCTCAAATCTCCACTTCTCTCTTTTCTGATACTGGGGAAGGGGTGGTGCTACATCAAGGTTGAGGGAGGGCAAGGATTACCTTTTGCTCATCCGAACCATTTCGCAACGGAAGCTTCTAGGATTTCAAGCTCTGCTACCTGGCTATAACACACCGTTGCTATCCTATTCTGCGACTCTCCGTTCATTCTGTTCGTACATGTCAACGGGAGGTAAACGAGCTGGACATTGTACACTGTTTCTATCAAAAATCATTGTCACAACAGTTTTTCTCCTCTCATCTGGGATGATATTCCGAGCCATTTGGGCGTGAGGAGAGTGCGTGAAAGCGTGGATTAGAGGGAGATGCGTCCCTTGTCGGAACTGATGACAGGGGGAATGACATGGAAAAACTCATGTCAGAAAAGAATTTCTTTCGTGTGAAGTAGCAAAAGAAAATCTATTTTTCTCGTAAGCGTTTGTTTCGAATAAACAAACTTTCAAGTTGATAATTACCGACCCTCAGATACACTGCCAGATACTTTTCTGAAATTTTCGGCGTACTTCACAGAAAAGAATAATATTTTATTTTAAGATTTTAATATGATTAAAATATGATATGATTTGACATGAAAAAAAAATTCTTGGTGCTATTTAAATAAACTTATTTATTTATTTCAAGTAAACTTTATTTGACTCAAATAGTTTATTTGAAATAATTCTTTTTTCCCGGTGTACCGTCTAACAATCGCATCCTTGGAATTTACTCATCTTAACATAAAAAATTGAAACCTCAATTTTGGTCAATTACAATGCTTCCATTCGAAAGCAAAAAGTTCTCGCGAAAAATCTGTTTCACCTCATTCTAAATTTCGAAACAGCCACAAAAATCCGAACACAGTGCAGACATCCATGATGGACACCTATAGCATAGAGCTTTCAACCTTTGAGTTCATTAAATATGTGAAGAAACAGAACCAGAGTATTCCATCCAAAAATAAATCTCTCCTCGATGTGTCTGAATTTAGTTCACTTTGTCGTGCAATAATGACTGTTACTCCAAACTCTCCACCTGAAACTCTACCTCCATATCTTCACTCCAAATTCTTCACAATTTTCTTCTCTAATAGTGTAACCACGATCGGGGGAAAATGTCAGACAGGTGTAAAATAACAGGTTGTCACTAATTATTACTTCCAAGTTTCCTCAAAGTTTAATGCATGCGGTCCTTCAGTCGCGGTTACACCGAAGACCTTTCGAGGCTCAAGACGGCGGTATATTAATTGGGCACTTCCAGGGTTTCCAAGTATCCTGGAACCTTGTATGAGATATTGGGGCTTTTCGAGTATAATATGTCAGTAAAACTTTTGAGAAAATCATTTTTGTTTCAATTCGTACGGCTGCCGATAGCACTGTAAAACGTTCCAATACTACATATAGACCCGAGAGCTTGTCCTATCGGCTTGCCAGATTCGGCGACTTGATTCAGACTTCATTCAAATCAATCTTGTTCGACTTGATTCAAGTAATTTTTCGATTTCATTTACGTCAGGTATGATTTGATCGAAGTAAATTCTGTGATTTTATTCAGGTCGTGTCCGGCTTCATTCAAGTAGATTGTGCGACTTGAATCAAATCGAGACCGACATGATTCAAGTAATTTTGCATTTTGACTCAGTTCGGTTTCGACTTGCTGCAAGTAATTCTGCGAGTTGATTCAAGTAATCCTTCAACTTGATTCAAGTAATTTTTCGACTTGATGCATATCAGGTCCGACTTGAACAAAGTAGATTGCGCAATTGATTCAGCTCGAGACCAGCTTAATTTAAGTAATTGTGCGGCTTGACTCAGCTCGGTTTCGACTTGCTTCAAGTAATTCTTAGACTTGATTCAGATTGGCTCTGACTTGAACAAAGTATTGTGTGCCTTTATTTAGATCGAGACTGAGTTGATTCAAGTAATTTCGAATTTACTCAGTTTGGTTCCGACTTACTTCAAGTAATTCTGCGACTTGATTCAAGGAATCCTTCGACTTGATTCAGATCAGGTTCGACTTGAACAAAGTAGATTGCGCAAATTGATTCAACTCGAGACTGGGTTAATTCAAGTAATTGTGCAGCTTGACTCAGCTCGGTTCCGACTTGCTTCAAGTAATTCTGCGACTTGATTCAAGTAATCCTTCAACTTGATTCACATCAGGTCTGACTTGAACAAAGTAGATTGCGCAAATTGATTCAACTTGAAACCGACTTAATTCAAGTAATTGTGCAGCTTGACTCAGCTCGGTTCCGACTTGCTCCAAGTAATTCTGCGACTTGATTCAAGTAATTCTTCTATGTATAAGTTCCGCTTACATTACATTACAACCAAGTCACGTGTACGTGCGTTTTCCAGTAATAGAAAAAAATATAATTACCAGGGGTATCTGACGCTGAGTCACTGTTTTCGATAATCCTAGGACTCGCCGGTCCCGTTCTGAGCGACAGGGGTGGAGACGATTGGGCAAGGCCATTCTCCTTGTACGATACAACTGAGATACTCGGCGATGACCTTGAAGTCCTTGATGTAGGTGACCTTGAGACACTTTGCCGGGGAATTCCGGGAGATGTAACTTTGGTGGTCAGTCGTGTCGTACCATGGTGATGGTACTTGGGACTCGAGGAGGAGGCAAAGTGATCCAGATTGAGACCACGAGTGCAGCCACTGTCGACTTTGTCGTAGCCGTACCAACCGAGGAGTTCACTCATTGCGTTTGCTGCATACTCCTGATGATTGAGAAATAATCATTCGTGTTATTTTATTTTTAACGGAATTGGTCGCAACAAGGTTGGGACTAGCTATGGCCCGAGAGGTGACCTGATGAATTTTGAATTAAAAAATATTTTTAAAAATGACAAATTGGGAAAAAATATTAAAAACGAAATTTGAAAAAAAAAATTTGCATTGAATGAAGCTGAGTCCCAGTCTAATTTTTTAATATGTTCCGTAAAAATAGTCACTTTCGGTGAAGAAATAAAAAAATCGCCAATCGAGGTAGGGGAAAGGGGTACCACCCAGAATTTTCTATTTTTTTTGCGATTTTAAAGCATTTTTGATTATATGAGCTAATTGATACCATGCTTAATCGAAAGAACGGAAAATTCCCGTCGGAAATACTGATTGAAAACCCGAAAAAAATGGACCTGTGCTGAAATGCAAAATTTTGTCAAAAACTTACAAAACTACAAAATTAACGTTGTGGGCACAATAAAATTTGGAAAAAATGAAAAAACATTTTCTAGGCCTTTTGAATGATAAGCAAGCTATATAAGAAGGTAATTTGATGAATTTTGGAATGAAAAAATAAAAAAAATGATAAATTAGGAAAAAATTTTAAAAATGAAATTCGAAAAAAAAATGTTTTGGATTGAACGAAGCCGAGTCCCAGTCTGATTTTTTAATATGTTCCGTAAAAATTAAACTTCTGAAGGTATAAAACCATACCAATTGACGAAACACCCACATACTTTTCTCCCAATATTTAGAATAGAAAAAGTAAAAGGTTGAAGATATCAGAAACAATTATCCAATTAAGAAAACGATGACATCATGTTGAAATTACATACCCCAAGTTTCGTAACTTCTTCCATCTGCATTGTTTTGTACACATAATGTTTAATATCTCCTTACAATTACACCGATCGATCATATTGTCGCTCTCAAATGTCAATTTCTCTCATAAACAAAAATACTTCTCCTTGAACAATGAATATCAATCATTTCCAACGTCATAAGGTAACGAGGATTGTTAGAATCCCTTTAAAATATCAGGTGACATTGTACGGAGAAGAAACCGATACGAAATATTCCATTTAACGATCGCTCGCAATCATTTCACTTCTCCATAAAATGAAATAGAATAATGGAACAAAGGATGAGAACAAACTCGTGAACATGACTCTAGTTACCAATTCGAAATTTGATTAAATTTTCCCTTATAATTCTCCCCTGGCACCAATCAGGCTCAATCCAATCATTTAATTCTATCCGCATTATGTTTGAACAGAGTGAGTTTCATCGACGAACAACGAAACTGATACCTGTACATATGAGCGAAAGGGATATTCACGAAATCCTGTGGCACACGGATCAATCCATTAGCCCAAGGACTGTATTACAATGGGAAAGATCACTCTGTACCCGTACAAACTATCCCGTTATCGCTCTTTTCATCGGAATCCAACCAATCATTTGGATTTTTTTAATTTTTGCCAAAGTAAAAAATAATTTTTTTTTGAGTGACCGGAAATTTAGTATTGATTTGAAGGTTTGGCAGTCAATTAAATTGATCATTCAGTCAGAAAACTTTGGAAAATGCAGTAAAAATCTATTTTGTTCAATTGAAAAAAATCCGAGATTTATATTTTTTGTCAAAGAAATATATTGTGCATCAAACAAATATATGTTGCAATATTTTTTGTTGGAATATTCATGCAGAGAAACTCTAATCGCGGAGTAGATCTCATTAGAATAAGTTTAATAGAAAAATTTTAATCAATTGATTTTTTGCCATTTCACTTTTATTTTGTTTTGAATCTAATATTTTTTCTAATCATTTAGATTTTTTAAATTTTTGCCGAAGGAAATAATTAAATTTTTGTTGAGTCATGGGAAATTTAATATTGAGGGTTTTGCATTCAATCAAATTGATCATTCAGTCCGAAACCTTTGGAAAATACAGTAAAAAATCATATTTTATTTAATTTTTTTGATCCAATACTGTTTTCAATCATTTTCAATGAAATTCATTATGAAAAATGTTTTTTACTCAATTTTCCAATTCTTGAAGCACAAGTTGAAATGATTCGTATGGACTTTCCACAACAATTCTTCTTATTACAATCGTTTGAAACAATTTTTCAACTAATCGTTTCAAACTGAAATTCAACATGCGCAGAACTAGAACACGAATTTTTTTTCAGATGAGTAACGTTTACATTGCGCATATGTAGGGGGTAATTCAATAACCCGGTGTTGGGTTACTTCTCAGTTACTATTCAGTTCAATGTGGCATAAAATATATCCCGGGAAATCGTAAACAGGTTCTGGGAAATATCTCTTTACCTCTATGAATTTGTGATTATTTGGTTTTTTACATCTTGACGCGAGCAACTTATTGACTAGAGATAGGAGATGGCATTCCGTTGATACTTCGCCTGAATCTCAGACACAGTTTCCGTAACAGACCCGATTTCGTTATAGGACTGTTCGTTCATGAAAAAAAAATATACTTGAATCAAGTATATTTTATACTCAAAAACTAACCAATTCATTAATCAATTAAAAATTGTCACGACGCTTGTAATTGTTGAAGAAAACCGCTCAACTGTCTCCGATTTTGCTTCTCCTTCACGCGTCCGGAAACTGCTCCTAATAGGCGTCCGGAAACTCCCCCTCCTCAGTAACCCAATCTCCAAACGACTGGACTGAACCGAAAATTGATCTGACCGCATCGGCAAATTTTCTTTCAATCGAAAACATGGTTGTATCGTTAATGTCACGATAAAAGGCGGGTTGATCACCTTACCTAGACACATGTAAATATATACTTAACGTAGCGAAGCGTGACGTCAACGACTAACAACGACATAATTGCACACGAATAATAAAAAAAGGAGACAAAATGAATTCTCAATCAATTAAACAACTAAAAAACGAACCAATTCATTAATCAATTAAAAATTGTCACGACGCTTGTAATTGTTGAAGAAAATCGCTCAACTGTCTCCGATTTTTCTTCTCCTTCACGCGTCCGGAAACTGCTCCTAATAAGCGTCCGGAAACTCCCCCTCCTCAGTAAGCCAATCTCCAAACGACCGGACTGAACCGAAAATTGATCTGACCCCATCGGCAAATTTTCTTTCAATCGAAAACATGGTCGTCTCGTTAATGTCACGATAAAAGGCGGGTTGATCACCTTACCTAGGCACATGTAAATATATACTTAACGTAGCGAAGCGTGACGTCAACGACTAACGTGGCATGCAAGGTGGCTGTGTGGTATCGTATTACCCACGTTAACTCGTGAATACACATGTACACGACACTAATACACGTATCCAAGCATCCCCTATAACGATACCCATATCACTGACACGTGAAAGAGTGTCGGGGTAAATGAAGAAGGGTGAAGGACGGGGGGGGGCGAGAAGGAAAGAGGAGAGGAGAGGTGTACATTACTCTGCGCGTACGTGTTTGTGTCTGGGCTAACGTTGAATATGCGCTGTATCTCGGTATAATCGGTCCGGATGGTGTTGCCGAAGGATCATTTGCAACGCGTTGAATTACTGATTTACGCCCGTTGTCAAATGATACGCCAGAGTTGTAACTGAACTGCGCGAGCCTAGCTGGAGGATCTAAAAACTGGGTGTTTAACTGTCATATGTATGTAAATAAAATGTTACGGAGGCTTGAGAAATATGGGGTTTCGTAGCAGGGATGGGTTAAATCGGCGTTGGGAAATTATATTTGTGAAAGGTTTGAGATTTTCACAATTTGTGAGGGGTGAATGTGGCAGTAGGAGACGAATTCGTAAAATTCTTTTAGCTTCAATTTTTTATGTTAAATTTGAGAGAAAAATTTTTTGTTGTGTATTCTATTCATCAAGCAAAATGAATAATGTGAATGTTCATTGTTGGCAGAAATTGTTATTCCTCATTTTCAAAAACAAAACTAAAATTAGACTAGAAGTTTTCAATTAGTATTTTGAGAATTTTCAAAATATTAGGACGCCTATTTTTTTTATGACGAGTCATAAAATTGTTAGAGAAAGGCAATTTTTTAGGTGTGGGATCCTTTCTCATAAATAATTTCTAAAAACTCAATTAATCACCCTAAAATAGTACATTACATGCCCGAGTCTTGGAAAACAGATCACCGTCCCCCACGTGCAAGATTTCGCGCAACGCCACGAAAATTGGGTTTTTCAATTAATTCAATTAATCAATTCAGAATAGCCAGGAGTTATTTCAAGTGTTTGTATCCTCCGACGATTGCAACTAATCATTAAATTTTTTGACTGATCTTCGAATAATTGTACCCCTGTGCAAGTATACAATTTAACCGCGCATGATAATTAGTCTGGGTTTATTTTCGCGTGCTACAAAACTTTTGCAAACTCGGAGTTAAAAGAGAAAAGGGTGAGGAGAGGTTTTCGTATTCGGG
>NW_021680408.1:756538-804556 GCF_001412515.2 Diachasma alloeum | reverse complement strand
GGGGGGGGGGGGGGGGGGGGTAAATGAGTGGTGAGTTACAGCCGCAATGCAGCGTTTGATTACACCTTTATTGCCCGAGATAAAACTTCCAAAATTCCATTACAAAATCATTAAAAAAAAATGCAAGCTCTGAAATAAAAATATCTACTTTACTTCATTGGACTTGTTAGTTTGGAATGGATCAGTTGGTTGATTAATTGTCCAGGGAACAAATTCATTGACGGGGTCGTATGATTCCATGACTGCAGTCAAGAAAAGTATTCAAAATGTGAAACAGTCTAGAATGCGTGTCTTTAGGTATAGCCCTGGAAAACTGGTTTTTCTTACAATTGTCCGCATGTTTTTGATAGATATTGTTTATAATATTCCTCAGCTATTGAACCCAACACGATTTTTCCATCTCATGAGGAAACGGTTATTACGATGTTCTTAAAAATCGAGTCCATGGTACACTATTAAAAATTTTCGTCTGAATTTTCCGGGTGAAATACCGGCAATTTTAATCATATTGATTGAAAAATCAAATATTCCATAAATTTTCAGTTTGAATTATCAGAAAATCAATAGAATAGTTGATTTTTCAATTAAATTATTCCGTGAAAATTCGGAAAAACCAGCCAAATTTTAGGAGACATTGGAAATTCAATCAAGCTGTGAAATTTCCATTTGACTTTCACCGAAAACTCATGAATTTCCTTGAATTCTAAGTGAAACTTAAAATTTTATAACAATTTTCCCCCCAAATCGGATTCAATGTCACTTTCATGAGAATGATTATCAGATTAGCCATGAAATTTAGTGTTAGAAAACAAATTCTAGCAGTGTATAAACCTGGAAAACTGTTTTTTTTCACGATTGTCCTCATGTTTTCCATAGATATTGTTTATAATATTCACCAGCCATTGAAAAAAAATCTAACTAGCTGTATTACACAGCAGGGATGGCCATCAATCTTCCGATTTTTCAATATTAAAAGAATTTCCGACTTACATTGATCAAAGTTTAAATATACTAATCGAAATTTTAAAAAATAGTAAAATAATTGAGAATCAAAATTTCCAATTGATGATGCGTTAAATATTTAAAAATATGGAACTATAAACTTTGTATTATGACAATACTAAATTTGTTATGAGGACTTTCCGATTATCCAAATAATAGTCAATCTTCCTAACTCAATTACTGATTAATGAATAATTTAAAATTTGACTATTTAAATCGACGATTATTTCAATAATCAAAATTGAAAAGTTATATTAACTAATTGACAACTTAACACGTATGAAAGAATCCTATGGAGAATTCGAACATTTCCTATAGGATTTTTCTGGTGGGATTTCCTATAGGATTTTCTATAGGATTTCCTACAGCATTCACTATAGGGTTTTCTATAGAAAGTAACACACAAAATTGATACTCGAAACCAATCGGTCACAAGGGTCAGGATTAAGGTCATAAATCTGGTTGGAAATTCTATAGGGAATCCTATAGGAAATTCTATAGCATTTTTTCATACGTGAATAATATAACAATAATTGTAATTAGTGAATATGGCTATCCCTGCCCCCTAAATCGGATTCAATGTCACTTTCATGAGAATTACTTCCAAATTTGCCATGAAATAAAAAAAAATTTCCAACAGTTCATAACCATTATCTATGAAAAACATGAGGACAATTGTAACCAAAACCCGTGTTCAAGGGATAGACCTTAGCGGTTCCCCTGAACATTAAAAACCCAAGTAAAGGGTGTCTTCCTCAGAAAGCACAGCAGTTGATATTAGCTCCTGCAATTTATCATCTTCCCAAAGGTTAGCCTGGCCCACCCGCTACCGCCCATACATCCTGAAAACTGTTCCCCAAACCCCCAGGACACCCACCGCCTCAATTTTATCCGCCTTCTTCGTGACAAAAACACGACAGAAGAAGAAGAAGAAAAAGTATACATTACAAAAACGAGAAATACATGAAAACACGAAGTCTCATGCTTGCACAAAATAGCAGAAAACCTTTCGTAATGCTCAAAGACGCAAAGGTCCAAAGGGTAGGGGGAGTTCTATTCCGGTCCCAGCCGTCTGTTTATTTAAAACCTCGGGCACGTGCTTCTCGAGTCCATCTGAATCCCTGACACATACTCGTGTGTATTCATCTGTCCAAATCCAAGAATATTGAAAGACTGAATATTTCTTCTTTTTTATTGACTTCAATAGGTGTTTCGTGTACTGTCACACTCGAGTCCGATTAATTGAATATTTCAGCGGAATTCTTGGATTTATGCCAATCAAACGATTGAATTCACTAATTTTCCGTACGAGTTAATGAACTAATTCATCAAATTAATGGAGTGATGATCCCTAACAGGAAATAAACTGTTCGAGAAATTTCTGTCATTTCATTTCTTCTATTATGAACAAAAATGAGATGATTAAAGTCCTCTTTTCTGTTTATGATAGTTGATTTGTTTTTCATAGCTGGGCTTTTATAACTACAGAAGTCCTTCAAATTCACCGGAAGAACTTGAAAGATGCTTGAAAATTCAAGGCCAGATTGTGAATAACAACAAACAGAATGACAGGTGAACACTATTTTTTATTCTCAGTGTTATGAACTAGACGCGATGAGAATTATGGAATAACTCATAGAAGTCAATCCTACAATTGCAACGATTTCGTAAACAAATAAATTGTTACCAATTTGTTATTAAAAATCACTTGAAAACTTACTGTTTTTTATTTATTTTTCTTCATAGTACAATAAATTACCGAAAGGTTTAAAAAATTACGGGGCTTGTAGATTTATCAAAACGTCAGTTCATTCAACAATTACAATTTTTTTCACAATTAAATCAGTAGCGAAGTGGTCAAACGGTTCAAGTCGATTTTGGCTATTGGCCAGTTTTCAATGAATATCTCGAAATCTAAGGGAGATAGCAAAATTTTTCTCATAACCTTTTTAGTAGCACTCAATTCGCTCTACGAAAAATGTTATTATGAAAATTTCGCTATCTCCCTTAAATTCGGAAATATTTCTGGAAAACTCAACTAAAGAATAAATGGACTTAAATCGCTGACCACTTTGCTACTGAAATGCCAACAATATCGAATTTGTCTTATTTGAAAAAAATAGTTTTTAAGATTTCTCATAATTTAAGTGTGGAAATATCATTGTTAGCAATCAGCTGTTCGTCGACCTTTGAGAAAAAATGAATGAAGTATTCGAAACCACAAATGAGACAATAATTTTAAAACAAAAAAATTCTCGACACCTAGAATGTCTAGAATGCATGTCTTAATGTCTTAAAAACGGCTCAAATTTGGTGACACAAATGTCTCAAAAGCGGCACAAAATTCTCAATTTAAGACACTAATTCTCCGAGCACATCGCCTCTCCAATTTCATTAAATCCCAATGCTTCTAATTACTCTAATAATTATACAACATCAAAGCCCTCCACAAACCCATCACCCACAGTCCTGGAAGCGCCTCCACACATGTAAAACTGATGGATTCACCGTAAGAAACTGAACGGGCTCAGGTGATCATACAAGACAAAAGGTATAATGATGTGAAGCGAGCCGTTCTGGTGTCGCATTTCAGCCTATTATGATTCCGAATAAATCAGGCGAAGGAGATGTAATACGATATATAGCCAAGATATATATAAATATACCTACAACCTGCACCATCTTATTTCTCTTTTATACGTTCCCTTCCTCGTTTTTTACCTCCTTGAAAAGCAAACCTATCCTCCCTCGATACTATATATATATTGTTCAATGCCGAAACTGAAGACGACTTCTCTCTTATTTACGCTAGCACGAGGCACGGCGCTCTCTCCTCGTCTTTTTCTTCCTCTCTAGTTTTTCTTACTGGAATACATGGGCTTTTGTTCGGTTATTTTTGCAAGAATGAAAATAGATACCGATTACATGAGGGGAATGCCAGGATATTTTCACTTGGGAGTGCCCGGGTAATCGTTTCCTCCTTTTAACTCGATTAACCAGTTTTTGTGATTTGTTTCAATGAGAGGGAAATTATGTACATGTCATTTTTCATTTTTTCATTTTCGTGTGGAGATTGCGGTTTGAATGGGAGTTCATGGGGTTAAGGTATATCCCTAGAGAATGGCTTTTTCTTGCGATTGTCAACGTGTTTCTGCACGGAGAGAAATATTCAATAAAAATTACCAGAAAAAAGACGTAAAAATTACGTTTCGAAACGTAATCTGAGAGCGAAGTAAAATTCAATAAAAAGTGTCAATCATCACGTTAATTCTACGATCTGTTCCGTAAAAATTACGCGTCCGTCCGACGCCTCACAGCTAGCCATGAGTCACCGTGAGGGGGAGATTTTAACAACACGTTCCGTAATTTTTCCGGAACTTTTCGTAAAAATTCTTAAACATCCAAGAATTTTCATGTTCTGAGGCATAATAAGTCTTGAAGTTTCTGTTAGATTTTACAACTTCCAGGTGAATTACGTGACTTTTTCGTATTTTTTCGGTGACAGACCCGAAAATTTACTGAACGTTTCAGATTTATTCTCTTATATTCCTATAGAAATTCACTGAAAACGATTCTCGCTTGCGGATTACGTGAAATGTTCCGTAATTTTTCTTGAATATTTCTCTCTGTGTGATTGATAATGTTTATAATATTCCTCAGCTATGGAAAAAATCTAACTAGCTGCACTACACAGTTTAGGAGAGTAAATAATGAAATGCGGGGGTTGTGGGTGCCCCGAACTCGACTTCTCCACTCGAGAGGAGAAGGAACCCCTTTGTCTATCTCAAATCTTAGAATTGTGTTTTCTCCTACGATTATTAATTTCTATCTATGAAATTACTTTATCGACTCAATTATCGCATTGTTGAGTCAATGAAGTAGTTTAATGAATAAGAAATAATAATTGCAGGAGAAAACATAATTCTAAAGATTCACATAAACACAGGGGTTCCGGTTCCCCTTAAGGGGAGACTACTATGAGTTTTAAAAGTCGTGCGTTATTGGAGTGAGACTTTTCATACGTTGAAGATCGATAATTAGTGCAAAAACGGAAGAATACAGTTCCACGGAGAGTAAAATTGTAGAACAGGCAACAAATGTTGAGAAAAAAAAGGTGCAGAATATTTCGAACTCTTTTACAAGGAGGAGCCACCGTAAATCGCGTTAGAGCCAATCACTGCCACCTTGGAGCCTCCTTGTCAAGAGTCGGAATAATTAACGACCCAAGCTGTTCTTGTGGAGCAGAAAGTCAAAACTTTGAGCATATCCTATGGCACTGCCCAAAATATGAGCAACAAAGATGTAAATTAACGAATCGATTGAAAAAATCAAGATGTACTTTGCCTTTTACCACTGAGAAATTTTCAAATGCCAAAGACTTTAAATATATTGAAGAAATATGTTAATACCTAAAGGATTGCGAATTACAGATATAAATTATAGATGAAAAATAAGAGAATATAATGTATAGAACTTAATATTAATGATCGTGTAAATAACTCAATTAATAGGTTACACCACTTTAAAACAATACAATAAAAAAATTAGTGCAAAAAAAATTTTGTTTTATTGTTCGCTTGCCAGAGAACGCTTAAAATGCTAAAAACAGTCCAGGGCCTCCAATTTTTGAGCTACAAAAGATTATTTCTTTCAAAGTTTTCGGAAAAATGTGTGGAACAACAATTGCGAGCCAGTTTTTTGGAATTCGACCCCTACACAACTGATTTTGGGTTTTTTCAATGTCTTGATCTATACAGCTGTTCTAACTCAATAACAATGAATTCAAGTCACTGCACTTCCCCTTCAAAAAATCAGTAGAATTTGATTTTTCCAGTCAACTTTTCTTCTTTCTCTACTCATTGGAAAAATGAAACAAAAAACTTCCGCCGAGAACTTCCTATACAAAATATCTCAATAGCATAAGTTATGATAAAATATTTTATATTGAACATTTCTATAAAAAAATACGTGGAAAAACAGCGGAATTTCTCAACAGAATTACTGAAAAATTAATAGAATTTCTAAAGAATTCGCTACGTTTTTCTATAAAATTTATTCGCACGTTATCAATTTTATTCAATTTTACCTTTATCTCATCCTCCGGTGGTTCTTTCTTAACTTTAACACTGACAATGTCCTGATCACCACAGCTGTTCTGACTCGATAACAATGAATTCAAGCGACTGGACTTGCGCCTCACACTAATTTCACGTTTAGAAGACAATGAGGATGACGAGGAGCACGATGATGATGACAATGGAGACAGTCTGAATTTACTACTCATTATACATACCACTCATTACGCAAAATTTTCAATGTTCAATTTCTCCCATTCACTCGTCACACGTTATTGAACAAAAATAAAGATCATCTCATCTCTCGTTCTCTACTTTTTTTTTGCAAATTGGTTCGACGCTGGCGCGTGGCTCGCAGTCTCGCGCCACGATAAATGCACCCGAAGACAGTTTTTAATGATACATAACAAAAATAAACATTTTTTATTTCATCCAATGGCAAGAAAAATAACGAAATAAATTATTCCTTTGAAACGTTGAAATTCCAAAAGTCAAGGTTCAATTTGTTTAAATTAAATTGAGTTGTTTTTGGCGCGTGAGTGTGTGTGTAAAAAAATACTATGTGGAATTTACATTTGGAGGGAGAAAAATAATGCTGATAAAAATAAACGCGTACTATTCAAAACGTATGAGAATACACGCGCGGCAGCATTGAGAGCTGCTGGGTACGATACTTTCGTAACTTCCCGTGAACAACTGAGCGCAACTACTGGCTTTTGCTGGCGCGCTTCTACCCGATGCCTCGCAACGGCGGCGTCTCGGCGCCTATGTTGTGTACACGACGCAGCGATTAATTATGTTTTCCAACGGATTTATCATTTCAACATTAATTTTCGTGATTAAGGGGAGTTTCACCTCGGGAATAAAACTTGCGGCTTTGGAGAAAAAGAGTTCAAGAATACTGTTGTACTCAATTAAAAAGACGGAACACAACAAGTAAAATGGTTGGGACGGTTTATTTAATAAATCAGAGAGAGTAACAGGATGAAGATGTCTTGAGATCGATCTCCAAAGATAAGATCGAATCTTGATGTTGATAACATGACTGTCGTTCCGAGGGGCTTCTCTCGATGTCCAGATCATTGACAAAAGAAAAAGGATTCGAAGGGGGTACGCAACAATACTATTTTCCGCGTGATCATTGAAGTTATTATTATGACTGAAATGAAATTATTATTTCATTTATGAGATTCGAGAGTATTCGGTAATGAAGGGATGAATGAGGCTTCAAACTGGAAAACGGGAAATTCCCAGGAACAGAGGGAGGGGCAGTGGTTGCGGTTCTTAAGGGTCAGACGTTTCGAAGCGTCAAACAGTCTTAAGGATATCCAAGTACTTCGGCTATTTTCTCTCCTACACTAAGGAAAGAATTTTCTAATATCTGAAACATATCTTCTTCAAACAAGTAATTTTTCTTGAATTATTTAATTCTCCCAGGCATCTCAATTCACGTGGCCCGAGAAAGGTCTCATGCTTCAAAATATTCTTGTACTCAAGTATGATTTTGTCGCAAATGAACTCGCTTAAATCGCGTAGAAGAATCGTCAATCTTCAAGTATTTATTGGTTTCATATTTTTTTTGTTATGCAGTTCCAATATTTCGATATGTAATATATTCATGATATAATGCGCAACGATAGTGATAAGAAGACTGTTTTTTTGGGCTCAAATGAAAGAGCGGGTCGAGAAATGACGTGCTAGAGCCTCTAAACATGACAAATGTCTCTAAAGATGATATCTGTTTTCAATTGAAAAGCAGAGTTGTGACATCATTGTCTAGGAGGACAATGGGGTCTAGGAGTATGTATAGAACATTGGGGTCTAGGAGTCTCCCCTGGTTCAAAACCATCTTTAGAGGTCCTAGCACGCCATTTCTCGACCCGCTCTTTCGTTTGAGCCCAAAAAAACATTCATATCTTGTCTGACATCTTTGCTGAAAACTCGGGTCTTCAACTCGGGCTTTCAATTGAAGGCTCTTTTAGATTCCGAGAAATTCGTTAAAAACTACTCAATAGTCAAAATCCACTTAACCCGCTTTACCACTTCGCTACAGAATTCTAAAGATTCATATAAACGCAGGGGTTCCGTTTCCCCTTACGGTATATGCCCAGAAACAGGTTTTTCTTACGATTGTCCGCATTTTCTTCATCGATGACGTTTATAATATTCCCCAGCCATCGAAAAAAATTTAATTATTTGCACTACACAGCTGAGGAGATAATAAATAATAAAATTCGGGCTTCTAGCACGCGAGGCATAGGCCAAACGGGGATTATGGGTCGCCCCGAATTCGATTTTTCCATCTTATGAGAAAACGGTTCCTACGATGTACTTAAAAAACAAATCCGTGGTAGATTGATAAATTCCGAACATCGTGAATTTTTTGTAAAATTTTACAGTACATAGTTTCTGCGATATTCAACTCTAAAAAATGTCAATTTCGTGCAATCGTTTCTTAAGAATTACTAAGTAATTACTTGATTCAAATAATTAATTAGCAAATAAATCCTTATTTGATTCAGACAGTTATTCTTGTCTTCATCAACAATATATGACGATAAAAAAACTCAACGATTCATGAAAAATACAATAAACTAACTCATTTAAATTTTGTTTCCGGAAATCCATAGGGACTAACTTTTGGGGATTTCGTTTTGAGATACACCTTAAGGATCAAAGAGTCATAAAGTGAAAGGAGAAGGGCCTGGAGAAAAAATTGAAACCCTATGATTCCAATTCCGTCCGATATTCCTACTTCAGACAATGGAGATTCCTCATTTTTATTAATGACTCGATTGACTGGAATACTGAATGCCTATCTTCAGTACAGTCCACGAAACTTGAACCACACTTCGCAGGAAAAAAATGGCCACACTTAGATAGCCTCATGATTGATGAAAATTTTATTCACATTTATTCTTTTATTCTGAACACAATTTCTCGAAATTACAACACCAGAACACGTTCATATAGTTAATCCATTTCCACTTGATAAAATTTCTCCAGACTTTTGCGTTATCAAAAAACAAAAAACATGACAAGAAATATTGCTATGCATCAACTCCGTTCATATTGAGCACGAATCACTAATGATTTTCCATAATTTTTCAATCTCCCAATCTCTCCTCATCGAGTACACTTTTTTCTCAAATGTCTTGTTAATCCTATACCGCCATTATAGGCTCATTTTGCAATTATGTGATCATATTTGGCATATTATGCATTGAGCACAGAGGTAAGACAATGACAAGCTTTTCCATCGGAAAGTAATAAAATTATGCTACTAAAATTCTCAGACTACTTAACAATTTCTAAAAACACATTTTCAAACTCATCCCCATTAATTTCGATCCTCTCAACTGGTCACATTTCTAACATCTTATCTAGTATTCTATGTATTGTTTTTTATTTCGTTCAACTACAGAATTTTTAAGTACTTCTGTAGCACTTACTTAAAATATTCTATTGCTACCCCACATAACTATAAAACTTTGATTTCGAGTTGTTGTATTCATTTCAAAAGAGAAGAAAAATAGAGTGGAAGAAGCTTTAAAAAATCGTGTCAAGGAATTCCGGTGGAAAATGTCTAGAAAAAGTTCTATAGAATAATTCAGTAGCGAAGTGGTAAAACGGGTTAAAGTAGCTCTACCCTTACGGTAAATTCAAAGATTATTGAAAACTGCAAAAAAATTGCAGAAGACTCGATTAGATTCGGAATTCTAATTTTTTTCTCAATTTAATTATCGTTTTGGTTTTTCAAAGAAGAAATGTTTAAAAATCAGGATTTGGTGTCTTAATCAACATTTCCATTGGAATCAAAGATTAAAATCTGAATTTTTTTTCATTAGATGTAAAAAAATCAAGAATTTTTTTGACACCTCATAAAAAATAATCCACCGTTTTGCAAACAAGTTCTATTATTTATTTATAAGAGGGAAATGTTTAAAAAAATATAAATATTTTGCGAAATTTAATTTAGATAATACTGACTGGGTATGAATTTTTTCAAATTTTTTCCATGCAACTTAGTTAAAAAATTTAAAAACTGAAGAGCTACTTTAAGTCGACTTACTTTCCATTTGAGTTTTTGAGAAATCTTTCCGAATCTAAGGGAGATAGCGAAATTTTCGGAATTCCATTTATTGTAGCTCTCAATCGGCTCTACAAAGAAGGTTATAATAAAAATTTTGCCATCTCCCTTAGATTCCGAGGGATTCACTGAAAACTGGGCAATAGTCAAAATTGACTTGTACCGTTTTACCCCATCGCTACTGAATTAAATTTGGAAATTATGTTTTGCCGTGCTTTACTGTTCATTTGCGAATTTTGATTGATTTTCTTGTGTTTTAGACTTAGAAAATCCGCGCCCAATAGTGTTAACAGAAAAAATCTTAAGAGAAAAATTCAAACAGAAAAATCGAAATCTATTGACTTTTTCCTGTCAAATATTTAATAGCATCTGCGCGAAAAAATATAATTTTAACGAGAATTCTCTACCAGTTTAATAGAATCCCCAGAGAATTTCTCGATAATTCCAATCAGCTAATGACCGCAGAGGCCAAAAACTAAAATACAAATATCAGAAAATTGCAATAGAATTTTCCGGCGATTCACTAAGGTTTTCTATTGAATTTTTTCATAAGTGAATGACCTGATTGTTCTTATCATTTGGACACTTTAAAAATTTTGATTTTCTTCAAATCAGCTAAAGAACGTAAAGGCCTAGCACATCTAAATAATGGAAACCCAATAGAATTTTCTATGGAATCCCCTACGTTTTTCTATAAAATTTAGTCATGGAAGAACAGTAGGAGAAATGTTACTATTCTCTAAGTCTCCACACTGAGGGAAAAACAAACACGTTGTCAAACAATTCTTATTTGGGCCAACAAAATCGCGTTGAAAATTGCCAAAAAAGAATTTGTTTGGTTCGAATTTGAAAGTCTCAAACATGAATAATTGCTCTGCTTTCGACAGCAACGAAATATTTGGCTCAAGAGGCGGATAATTCATACCAGACGGTGCCTTTTCAGGATGAAAATATCTCATATAGAGGAAAATTTATCAGCAAATATTTTATCCCTAAGTTACGAGATTGCTATCATTTCATTATTATTGTTTCATTTAAGGGTTCATTTTTTGTCTGTAATTATTAGACAGTCGAAACGAAAAACTACTATCCCTTGTTTCGCATAAAACAAAGATTTTTCGGGAGCGAAATACGTATGGGAGTATCGAATAACGAAGGAGTAGTGCTAGAAATGACATTTCTTGCGTGTACAGAGAATGTAATTTTTTTGAACTACTAAATCTATTTTTGCGACAAAAATTTTTCATTCCGGCGCACTCTCTTCATGTTTGGCACAAAAAAATCTTTTTTTGATAATTTTCAAAAAAACTATTTTGTTGGCACAAGTAAGACTTGTTTGAGGACTTTGTCGTTTTTCTCTCAGTGCACTCAATTGACGACCTCTATTCTCCAGAGGTACATGTCTAAAGACCATCTAAAAAATATGAATCCATGTCGATGTGTGGCAGGTACATCATGAAGACACTACGGATCTCTGATCAATGCTCGCTATCATATAAAAATACTCATGATCAAGGCGGTGATTTGTTTCGGAATTGACGAGTCATGACCTTTTCTCTGCATTTTGTACTTTCATTCTCTCTGAACCTGTTCAACAATTCCATTTCTCATTTCCATTCAATTGGTGTCAATGGTTTTGAGAAAATGACAAAGGAGAATGACAATGGAAAATCGAGTAAAAAATTATTCTTTTCTTCTAGTTTAATATTTAAGTATCCTCATTTGTCTGTGTGAGTGATGCAGGGGTGGTTCCGCTAATCCTCATATGTTTGAGCTCGTTTCCTCCTGGAAATTCCAAAAATTACGAATTTTCACTTTCATACAAACCGGAACAAATTGACGATTAATGAAGAGTCACAAGAATAAAAGGTAGGAATTTTTAGAAGTAGGAAAGGCAAAAGAAAGAAATTGCAAGCGTTTCAAAGTTGATAGAAGTTTATTTGAATGTAAAAATAAAACGCAGGAATGCATTCACCTAAACTATCATTGTCATCACTTTTTGGGTCTTTATTTTTTATAGATTTATATTAGATAAAGAAGCCAAGACAAAAACATCGTCAATCTTCAGGCAACGAGTATCAGACAATTACTGATAAGTGGGACATGGTAAAATAGGATGAGTCAATTTCGCTTGGAGATTATTTCTTCGAAATAATTCGCTTCGACTCATGCATCGATTTTTACTATTAGAATTAGTTTTAGGAAAATTTATATTGAAATACAATTCCGTTTTGAGATTTTTTATGACTGCTCTTCAAAAAATTGTCAATAGATTTTGATTTTTCTGTACAATTTTTGCTCTTGTGATGTTTTCTATGAGAGAATCATTCTTGGGAATGAGTTTTTCAAGTTTGTTTCTTGAAATTCGTAATGAGAAATTTAAGAAATATCAAAATCTTTTAACAAATTAGTTTTTTGAGTTTTAAGCGTTCCGTTTTTTATAAGGGACGTTTCCACGCTTCGCGTGCCTAAGCGTGATGAAAATTATTTTTCGCGACCGTGAAAAAATTCCTAGTAAATGCGCCAAGTTTTTCTTTCCAATTTATGCACATGAGAAAGCATTCATCCCCTTCACGTTCGAAAATACTTCCGAAGAAACTAATCATCAAATAACGATTGACTCATCCCCTCACGAGAAAGCAAAAGAAGAAGAATAAAGCGTGATGAAGAGTGACATCAGAGAAACAAAAAGGAGAATCGAACATCACATTTTATTAAAAAATAATAAACTTCGCCCATGATTGCATTCATCACTTTGCATCACGAAGCGAATGGTAAAACAGCTCATACAGCAGTCAGAAGTGAGAAAAAATATGATTATCAGTCTATTATTTCAAGCAGAAGAATTCGTGCTTTCAATCACTCAATCAATCTTGCACTAATCAGCAATGGAACACTCTCAGAGTATGTAATGCATCCACAGCCATTGCGCTGAATTTCATTGGAGCATCTGTAGTAGGTGATTGGACAGTCCATGAATGGCTCGGAGTAACAGGCACGCTCAGTGTTCCGTCGACACTTAGCATTGCAAAGTGCAGTGGCTGATAAATTTTGATTTTTTGTTGACCTACCTTCCTCTCTCCTTCCACCGGATCCAGCGATTGATTCACATCCCGGCTTTGCTATTCCTGTGAATCACACATTGAACCACCACCATACCGAGACTCAAACTACAAAGCAGGAGGACAACAAAAAAGCAAAATATTTCGTCATGAATTAGCGGATTATTGAAATAACAGGGCGGAGAAACGTTAATTATTTGAGTTTTTCCTTCGATTTCGAGAAAATCGATTACGGAATTGAATGGATTAAGGTGATCATTGAGAAAATTTCAATCGCATCGATCTGAGAGTTTCATTCTTGCGAAGCGGTGAATACGCACACGAAAAAATTTCATAGAAAAACCTAGCGAATTCGCCAGAAAATTAATTTCGATTTCTATTAAAAATTCTATTAGTTTTTTCTTCAATTAGTTTAGGTAAGTGTCCAATAGAAAGGTTTTATGGACATAGTCTGTAGATTTTGATCTTTATATGACTTCTTCTATTGAGGTATTTTTTGCATAAGCACACGAAGAAAAAAGTTGGAGAAACATTGGCAAACAGTCCTTTTTCACCTTAAGGGGAGACTACTATCAGTTTTAAAAGTCGTGGGTTATTGGAGTGAGATTTTTCATACGTTGAAGATCGATTATATAGATGTGAAAACGAATAATTACTACAAAAAATTTTTTTTCATTGTTCTTTTGCCCGAAAACGGTTAAAATGCTAAAAACAGTCCAGGGCCTCCAATTTTTGAGCTACAAAAGATTTTTTTTTCAAAATTTTCTAAAAAATGTGTGGAACAACAAGTAATTAGTGGAAAAAATATGAACCACTAGCTTAAGTATGCACGCGCGAAGCGCGCGTTTCTTTTCTAGTTTATAGAAACGACGGAAGTCCAATATAATTTTCAAGGAAAGTTCAATAGAAATTCTATAGAATTTTCTAGTGAATTCGCTGGATTTTTGTGTAAAATTTTTTCGTGCGTATCGAGTTTTGTGAATGAACACTAAAGACATGTTAGTCAGGAAATAAAAAGATTCCTCCCATCACAGATTTTTGACTATTTGGCATTTTAAAATGCTAAATAGTAAAAATAGTGGAAAATCAGTGGGAAGTTGAATAAATTGACAATTCTGCTTATTCCATTCAACTACAAAATTCATTTTTAAATTACCAACCATTGAGGCAAGCATCATCATTGATGGACTCTTCAGCTACATGGTTCTTACAAGATTCCGGTTCGGAATCGTTCACGAACCACACTAGGAACATGGCGCCGGCTCCAATGATTGGGGGAATACCAGCCAGAACAAGTGGTAACGTGTAAGACCCTGAAAATCAAAATTGAAAAATGAACTAACAAAAAAAGGGCATGTTCAGGAGCGGAGAAGCCAAATTAATCCACACACTGTTGGAAAATTTTCGCTGAAATTTTGATCACATTTTAGTTTCACCAAAATTTCAAGAAATTTCGTAATTGGAAATTCAGAATTTCATGGAAAAATTAATGAGGTCTGGAAATTTAATAATTTAGTTTAATTGTTCCATGAAAATCAATCGAAATCAGGAAAATTTCGGTAAATATCATATATTGTTGAATTTTTTATTAATTGAAAAATAAGTTGTTAACAATTTAATTATTGAAATCGAGTTTTCTCGGAAAGACAAATCATGGGAAAACTAGTATTTTGCAAAATTTCTCCTCAAGGAAACCAAAAAGATTTCGTCATGAGGGAATCTCCCCTTAATGTAGTCCACATTAATCGTGGAAAACAAATGGTAACATAATTTTTTGTGAATTGTTATAACTGAAGAACTTACCTGTATGATCGAATAATAAACCCGCGATGGGTGGACCCACAGTTAAAGGTATGGAGCACATTCCCAGGAGAAATCCAATGGCTTGAGTGGCTCCTTCCCTTCCACAAATATCAAAAGCAATTGGGCCAAGTAATGATATGAAACATCCGTCAAATAAACCCATGAACAAAGTTATCACAAGGAGAATTGAGTAGTAAGGGGGTGTCAGTGGCAAGAGCATCGTTAAGATCCCAATACTGAAGAAAGATATCTGAAAAACAAACATTATTCATGAATTTTGGGGCCAATAAAAGCGACTCATAAATCGAAATACCTTCTTTTATTCTCTTCTTGAATTCAACAATCGATGTTTAGTTTCCTTCATTGAGGAGAATCAAATCTATTCTTTGGACAAATAATAGTGCAAGAGGCAAGACAATAGACAGATTTTTCTCTTGGTAAGAAGGACAAGATAAGACAAGAGGGAAGTTCACAAAAGGCAAAAGAAAAAAGAGATATGGAACACGAGAAAAATAATGAATCGAAGAATTCGTTAAAAACTCTCGAGTCATCAATAATATAAGGCTATTTTGTTAAATAACACTTTATCTATCCCTGGATATTGTGAAGAATTATGTATTCCTCGATTATATTAATCTTTCTTCTCGAATATCGCATCTTTCATTATTGGAGCTAGTGGAGATGAGAACCATGAATTCATACACAGCAAGTACTCAACATTTTTGTTACTCAATCGACTCCGGTGTTTTCTGATGATGAGACCAGCTTTTGAAAACAACCGTTCTGAAGGAACACTGGATGCACAAATTGTCAACTAATCACGAGCCATACGAGCCAAACGAGGATAACTCAATTTATTAATCTCACGGAATTGAAAAATAAAATCGTCGAGGTGCACAAGAGAACGCAAGACAAGACAAGAATTTTTTTTTCTTGCTCATATCCAACAAGACAGGAGACGAATTTTCTCTTGCCAATTGGAACAAGACAAGACGAGAGAAAAACCCTAAAATTACAAGACAAGACAAGAAATACGTAATTCTCGTCTTGTCTTGTGGCATCACTAATAAATAAATATTAAAGAAAGATGATTGAATTCATTCTTTTCACTCACTTGTTGTAATAATATTCTATTAACCCTCGGCAAATCCGCAATGTATCCAAAAACAAGACGACCAATGCCAGACGTTATCCCAATGCACATGATCGGGAGACGCTCATTGGCATTTTTGTCGAATACTCTCTGCACGAAATTTGCTATGTGAACGTAGGGGACGAAATACCTGAAAACAAATTGGAAATTATTACCGGAGATTAATGCATGAAATGCGCAATTTTTTTACTAGTTTTAGGAGTAATTCCAACCCGAAGAGTGCTAAGGGGATGGCACTGGCCCAGACAACGTATTTCTTCCTCTTCCAGATGGAAGTGTTCACTACTGTTTTCATCTTCGATCTAAATGTGGCCTTCGGATTTAGTCCAGACTCCGGTGTGTGCGCTGCTTTATTCGTTACTGAAAAATTCGTGAGGAGAAATTAATCTCGAGTTTCCGTGACTTTCTGCTTCCGCATGAAAGCATTCTAATCGGGCAAATTTAAGTTTAAGGGGTAACGAAAGGCCACCGTTTCCTCGAAATTTTTAAACAAATTTCCTGCTCAAAGTTACTGATATTTTTCGAACCCAAAGCACATTGATCTTCATCATCACCTCCTCGAGATTAATGTGCTTCGATTCGTAAAAATATCAATAATTTTCGGCAGGAAAGTTGTTCAAAAATTTGGAAACTGAGCGGCATTCTATTACCCCTTAAGGGTAATAGAAAAATCTCTCCATGTATTCCTGGAAATTTCTAAAATCTATTTTTCCCTTCATATGGTAAAAGAATATTCGTACTCCTTATTCCTATGGTCGGATTCTAAACTTTTCAATGTCTTCGGAAAGTTTTGAAATTTTTTTACGAATAAGGAATACTCATAAATTCGACGCCTTTCGTTGTTTTTTGATCGAATGAATAGAATTACATGAACGGCAATGAATTACTAAAATCATGAATTGGAGACTGAAAATTTTTAGAAAAGGATGATCAGCTAGGAAATGGAGAAAATTTGTTTTTTTTTTAAATTTTTGTCGGTGGAAACTTGGAATCACTGTTTTTCCTTCAAATATGGGCGGGATATGAATATTTTCGAATTTTATTATCTCATTTTAATGAGAAAAAACGAAAAAAAGCAAAAAAACGTAGCCGGGAAGAAATTAAAAAATTGATTTTTCAATGTCTCCGGAAAGTTTTGAAATCGATATATTTTTTCGAATAAGGGGAGAATATCCATAATTTCGACGCCTTTCGTTGTTTTTTGATCGAATGAATAGAATTACATGAATGACAATAAATTTCAAAAATCATTAATTGGACACTGAAAATTTTTAAAAAGGGATGATCAGCTAGAAAATGGAGAAATTTTTTTTTTTTATATTTTTGTCGGTGGAAACTTGGAATCACTGTTTTTTCCTTTAAATATGAGCGGGATATAAATATTTTCGAATTTTATGATCTCATTTTAACGAGAAAAAACAAAAAAAAATGCAAAAAAAACGTTGCCGGGAAGAAATAAAAAATATTGATTTTTGAATATCTCCGGAAAGTTTTAAAATCGATATATTTTTTCAAATAAGGGAAGAACACCCATAAATTCTATTTTTATCGTTGTCTTTTGATGGAATGAATAGAACAAATGACAGAAATTGAGAATTGGAGACTAAAAATTTTATCGGATTATTATTATGAACAATTATTTGGATCAAATCAAAAAAAATCTTCAATCTGCATAAAAACTTATTTCTTTGATTCAAACAAATAATTTTTCTGGGTACGCGATTACCCGCTTGTTCATCTCGAGACAGGAGATGAGAGCGGCAATGAACCGAGGAAATTTCCAGTGGTTCACCTACCAGGTATTGGCTTGAAGAGTATCGCACACATCATAACGACCGATGTAAGAACCGCCAAACTTCTGAGTGTGCCGACCAATCCAAATCGCTTCAACAGTGTACCCATTAAGTAAGGCATAATTGTAGTAAATACAGAGCTTCCGGCGGTTACAACCCCATTAACGAGGCCCAAGTAACGTTTGAAGTAGTGCCCCAAAATGACTAAACTCGGTGTGTACGCCAGACTCGCACCCAGGCCGTACATAACGCCGTAAGTTAGGTACAGAATTTCAACCTTGAAACAATTCAACAAATCTATAGCGAAACGAGAAGGACAGAATTGCGTGCAGATTATTTTCTGTTATTTTTGCAGTACAAATTCGTTATTTGAAGGATTAATACTCAATCATGAATCATCGGCTTCATACAAGCTTAGTGACTCGCATAAAAAAATCAACAGAAAAACGTAGCGATTTCGCTAGACATTTCTATTGGATTTCTATTGAATTTCCTATTAGTTTTTGGCCGATTCTATTGAAATGTTCAATAGAAAATATTTTTTAGAAAAAGTCCAATATTTTTTAGAAATCCAATAGAATGATCTAGCGAATTCGCTAGGTTTTTCTATTAAATTTTTTCACACGTGGAAGGGAAGTCATGTTGATGGCTCAGTACCTTCTACAGTTTCGTATGGGTCGCACTATAGCATTTGGAAATTTTCAATCGTCAGATTTGTTTATTCAATTGAATGAGACAAATTTGATTAAATGTACGAAATTATCCATTGATCATAAAATAATTCATAATATTTAAATTTCATTCATAAAATTTTTTTTTTACATACGACCGTTTACAAATTTTTCTACAAAACAGGTCGTAATGTACAGAAATTGAAACTTTCAAGTGAAAGCTCTAATATTTTTATATAAAGCTCTAATATCCACATGATAAAAAGAATTTTCAACGGAAAAAAATGGCCTCGAATATGATGAAATTATAATTACCCTAAATTTACTAAATTATCCATTGATCAAAAAATAATTCATAATATTTCAATTTCATTCATAAAAATTTTTTTTTACATACGACCGTTTACAAATTTTTCTACAAAATAGATCGTAATGTATAGAAATTGAAACTTTCAAGTGAAAGCTCTAATATTTTTATATAAAGCTCTAATATCCACATGATAAAAAGGATTTTCAACGGAAAAAAATGGCCTCGAATATGATGAAATTATAATTACCCTAAATTTACTAAATTATCCATTGAGCAAAAAATAATTCATAATATTTCAATTTCATTCATAAAAATTTTTTTTTACATACGACCGTTTACAAATTTTTCTACAAAATAGATCGTAATGTATAGAAATTGAAACTTTCAAGTGAAAGCTCTAATATTTTTATATAAAGCTCTAATATCCACATGATAAAAAGGATTTTCAACGGAAAAAAATGGCCTCGAATATGATGAAATTATAATTACCCTAAATTTACTAAATTATCCATTGAGCAAAAAATAATTCATAATATTTAAATTTCATTCATAAAAATTTTTTTTACATACGATCGTTTACAAATTTTTCTACAAAACAGGTCGTAATGTACAGAAATTGAAACTTTCAAGTGAAAGCTCTAATATTTTTATATAAAGCTCTAATATCCACTTGATGAAAAGGATTTTCTACGGAAAAATGACCTCGAATATGATGAAATTATAATTACCCTAGTGGAAAACATAGAAGACAGTAACATTCCTCCAAAAGCCAGTGCACCACCGATGAATGTCGTCATCTGAATTCCAATTCTATCGGTGAGAATCCCAGCAACAGGAGACAAGAAAAATGTCGTTCCTATTGTCAGCGAGCCAACCAATGCTGTAATCGTATGCAAAATCATTCACTATCACATTGTGTTATCCATTCATTTACTCATTTATCTCTTTATTCTTTCATCTTACCCATTAATCATTTCACCAATTTTACCGAATGTGAATAAGTATTCAATATATACTATTACCTGAGTTTTATCGAATTGGAGATTTTTTTTTATATAAAAAGCTCACGACAGTATTGCGCAACTTGATAAGCAATGATGCTGTTCTCACCATTTTCCAACTTAATTAAGAAGGCATTGAAATATACTTTTCAAGCCTTGATTTAATTGCAATTACTGATAATTCTGTCTGTAATTTAGTTACCCTGACACAAACCATTGGAACCTTAAATTTGAGAAGCCATTACAAAGCTTCTATTCGGAAGCAATAAATTTATGGATAACAATAATGGTCATAATAAATGATACTTCTTTGTTTCTTTGAATAAAAAAAAACGCTTGTCGAAAAACACTCAAATTTTGTCTCAAACCTGGACACATAATAAAAGCGAATATCAACTCCTGTCTTAGTGAATAAATAAATACATAACGATCACAAATTCATGCACTCGCGAAGCGGGTTTTTGGCACTTACGCCCTTTGGCTATAGGGCGACGAGATAGTGTCCGAAAAAATCGTAATTTCAAAAAATCGCAATTTTATAAGTTTTCATAAAAAAGTAAACATCAAATTTTTGTCACAAACAAAATTAGAAAATCCTATTAGTGTGTTGATAATAACAAAATCGATATGGTGATTTGAATCTGATTTTGTCATGGGAAATAAAAAAAATGCTTCACTAGCCAATGCTATCACACCCACGTGATGCACGAGACTTATTTTTCTTCATCTCTCACGAGGAAACAATTTATGAATGTTTGTGGCAGGTCAGACGCGTCGATAGGATACTATCAACTATGGGAAACAATGTGAGAAACTTCACTCGATATCAGTGCGGTTCAGTGACCAATTTGCGCGCATCGATATGTCTATGGGGAAAAACTAAATTGATAATTACACAATACCACGATTCATTACCATTTTTAATGGCGTAACGTCGGCTCAGGGAGCATAACTCCGAAGTACGGCTATGAGTCTGTAATAATTTACATCATCACTTCACGGCAATCATTAAAATGGAACTTTTGCAGGAAGGAAAAGTGGAGAAGAATTTTTAGATTTAGATACACGCGGCGGGTCATTATTATATGGCAAGAGTCACCAAAATATTATGATCTTTTGTAAGATCGGCCTTTTGGATCAGTCACCATCCCCAGCCCTGAGAACTTTCGTATGAATGATCAATCATTAATCGATGTAATCAATATTCTAAGATTTGACATTTAGTATTTCATTTTCTCATGGAAAATCAGGAATGAATGAATAAATGATCGGGAACTGTTCATTTGTTGAGTTCATTGCATAGTTCTCGATTTTTAAAATCTGCAGCCCTTTGTGGACGTTCTACATCTTTACTCATTCACGAACTTCATTCTCCCATCTTGCTGTATTGAATATCACATCACGGGTACAAGAGCAAGTACTCGAATTTCAATCTATTCCGACCGGTATTGAAATCGATCTTATCCGCACTTCCTCCAAGTAGTGCAATTATTTTTACCTTGTACGATTCAATATAACAGCATAAATATGAATATAATAATTCAGAAATGGTGCACAGGATGAATCACTTCTTTGAGACTTAAGATATATCCTAAGACAATGCGACCCAAAAGTTAGTCCCTATGGATTTTCGGAAAAAATTCTAAATAACTTAATTTATTGCAGTCTCATAAGTTATTGAGTTTTTCTATTCTACATACATGCACAAATAGGGACAGAGTTTTAAAATTACATTTTCGGACTTTTCGGATCATAATGATATAACACAAAAAATCCAAAGCATAAATTTGAACGATTACAAAGCTTCCATCTAGCAGCAAAAACACTAAATATGATTAAGCTCAGCCATCATATCACCGCTCTATACTGTGCCATTCACGACACACCCAATTTTGTCAAAATTATCCCTATTTTCTCTACCTTTACCCTCTAAAATCAAAACATAAATTGATTTTTTCATATAAAATACAGTCAAGGCTTCATATAAGATACCTCGAGCTCCAAGCGCTCGAGGCCTACCCCCACTCTCGGCACTTTTGTCGCCTCCCGAATGTTTAGTTCCGTGGGCTTCTTATAAGATACCTATGGCCTCGATAATTTTTCAACGGGAAAAGAGTGATTATAAGGATCAAACGGAGTTGAGGGTCAAACGGGAGGGACGAACGAAGTGATCATAAGGGTCAAATGACCTTAAGGGTCAAGAGTTCAAACGTGAGAGTCAAGTGAAGTAATCAGAAGGGTTAAACGATCCCAAGGGTCACCTCTTTTCTTCGACGCTGTAATTATTAAAATGATGACGCAGAATTATCTTAACAGAATAAAGCCCAATTAAAATTCAATTAATTTACTTACTGTCAATAATTTGTACTTCAGCTGTCCAGAAGTGATTATTCTCAAGTCCCCCAACAATCCCTCAACATCAGCTGCCATTCTATCACGCGGAGTTATGTTTAGAGAGAAAAGAGAACGCGGACTATACGAATTCAAAACATTAAACTCGTATAAATTGATTAGTTATCAATATCCATTCAGTAAAAATAAAAATTCCACAGAATTCGGGCGCAACGAGCGAGGTATCTTATTTCAAACCGCTGATCCCTATTTTTCTCCTCTCTATAAGCGTGCGTAGTGGGGGTATACGGATCCCCGGAATTCTACTCTCCTACTGTCCCCAAGGTATCTTATATAAAGCCTTGACTCTACTTGGCTGAAGGCCTTCGATCGAGTTCCTACAGGAACTTGCAGCAAATGTCACATGTTTCACATATTTCTAACATGTTTGTTTTTAATTTCTTCATGGAATCTGATGATTAGGCCCGGTGGCTCGGCGCAGTGGGTAAGTTCGTTGCCTCACATGCGAAAGGTTCCGAGTTCAAATCCCGGCCGGGTAGATTGGTGCGATCTAACCATTTAAAGTCTTGATCATCATCGCAGTATACCCTAACGGGGTCGAAGCGATGTAAAATAACGATAAAAAAAAAAGAATCTGGTGAAGCAAAAATATATTCAGCGAAACGTCGCATCCTCGACAATTAGATCATAGTGTTTTAGTTCCCCAAAAATCTCTGATTCTGCATTAATAAATAAATAATGAATTAGGAACTCACAAGCTTTCGATGAGACCTCAGTTTCCCCGGCGTCCCTCAGAATCTCCGATAATTTGAGAAAAATCAGGGAATAGGAGTTAATGACACTGAACAAAATTCCATTAATAGTGAAACTCCCCAGCATTATCATCCACGCTCGAACTCCACCATCCGGTGGTAACTTGTCATCATCATCGTCATCCTCCTCAGGTTGGCCCTTTCTTCTCACTAATTTATTCGGCGAAAAATTGTCCGACTTTGATTGTTCGCTTAATGAAACTATTTGAGGATGATTATTATCAATGAAAGCTTCACTTTCGTCTCCATTGTCACTGGACTGCCTTTCTATGGGTGTCACCTTCACACGTGTCATCATTTCTTCAGCGGCTCTTTGATTGTCAATGACGCATCTCGCGTCTGCTGAGTCGACATTTGTTCCGACTTCTCCGTTCGCGTTGACGTATCCCGTTGCAGTCATGATTGTTTAGAGGTAGTTTATTCCTGTAGATAAGTTTTCAAACTCCTGGAAATGGAATACGAATGTCAATATTGATGGGTTGTGCTGGAAAAAGTGATAAGACGTATGAAAAAATCTGACAGAAAATAGTATATTTCGTAACGAGTGCAAAAAACATTTTTTCACGAGTTACGAACAATATTTTTCATCACAATGTGGCGGAAAGTGGACTTTTAGGCACGCGGAGCGTGCCGAAAAGTTCACTTTTCGTCACAGCGTGATGAAAATTTTGTTCTTTCACTGATAAATTCCATCAAATTTCTGGTGGAGTTTCATTGAAATTTTTTCTATATCTGTGATAACAAATTTTAATTGTTTCCTGCCCTGATCACTGTTCAAAATTACACAGCTTGGTCATGAGATTTGGTAGATAAATTCAGTAGCCAAGTGGTGAAACGATACAAGTTAATTTTGACTATTGGCCAGTTGTCGAAGAATAACTCGGAATCTAAGGGAGATAGCAAAACTTTTGTTATAAACTTTTTTGTAGAGCCGATTGACAGCTACAACAAATGTAGTTACGAAAATTTCGATACCTCCCTTAGATTCGGAAATATTCCTCAAAAACTCAACTGTTACTCAACTGTACTGTTATAATTTCATGGAAACTGTTCTCTTGACATTTTTTTCTACAAAAACGCTTGGGCATAAGTTTTTCAAGTTCGTGTCTCTGTTTTTAAAATCTCTTATTCCAAAAACAAATAGAACATTTGAAAATATGTACCCAAAAATTGTTTTAGAAAGAATCCCAATAGAATAAGTCACGCAGGAACATTAAAACATAGCGCCTATTTTCTATTAACACTCCGTGTCCTGAGAATCAGTGACATGTCCCTGGAAATCAAAACTTTTTCTCTGTGTTCTTTCTGAAAACGAAGCAATAATCGCTCAACATATCGCTCAACGTTATGACCATTATGGATTGTTAAAAATTAATGGTAAAATAATTGATCAACTTGAAATTCTCTATGAAATGACGTCAATTTGGATAAAATGAAATGATAATTACAGTCTTATCTATCAAATCAATGAACAATGATGTTCAGGAATGTGAAATTTTCTTGTCGAAATTCTCATCATTAGGCGCGTCATAAAGTAATAAGACAAGATACCCGAGTGGAAATTCTGTTCAGGTCTCGATCAGAAACTGATCAAGTTCGATCCGAAATTCTGATCAGGCATATTACGCCTCTACCTTATGTTTTTCCACTAGGGTAAGCCAACTCTAATTGAAAGTAATTTTTTGATAAATTCCTTCTAATCCGAGAGGGAGAGAGAGAGAAAGAGAGGGAGAGAGAGAACACGTATGAAAAAATTCCATAGAAAACCTAGCAAATTCGCTAGAAAATTCTATCAGAATGCTATGAGGTTTCTATAAGATTTCTATTGGAATTCTATTGAAAAATCCTTCTTGTTTTTTGCGCTGATCCTATTGGATATTCGCTAATAAAAAATCAATAGATTTCGAATTTCTGTTTGAATTTTTCTCTTGAGATTGTGTCTATAAGAATGCTTGGGCATCAATTTTTTCCGCTCTAATTCTGTAATTCAAAACAAAACAATAGCCAGCTGAAATAACTAAGAAAATTCGTACCCAATAATTCTAATGGAAAAAATCTCAAAAGAAAAATTGGAACAGAAATTCAAAATATATACAAACAAGTAGAATTTTTCGATAGAATTCCAACAGAAATCCTATAAAAACCGCCATAGAATTCCTATAGAATTCCAATAGAATTTTGTAGCAAATTGGCCAGGTTTTCTAAAAAAATTATTTTGAAACCAATATTCAGGGAAGAGTAAAAAAATTTTAACTTTGAGGAAATGTTGGCTGCCAACGTTGGGCCAATGTTAAATGCAATGAATCATTTAATTCAATTAAAAATACATCCTTATGGAAATTCTGTTCGGAAGAAAATTGCCAATTAATTAATTAATAATTGATAATAATTCATAATTAATTAATCTGCTGTGAAGAAAGCAATTTCCCACTTGTTCCATGAATTGTTCGAAAACAAATGATTTAACGCAATGTCACGTTCTTATTTTCCATCATTTCCTCCAGTACTTTTTGAAACTAATTCACCTTGATAGACTCAGGGGGACGTAGAGTGATTGAAAAATAAAATATAACTGAAACCACAAGGATCTGAGACACTCGCAGTTGTCATTGACTTGAGAACTCATATTTACTCCAATAAATTGTCATTGAAAATTAAACATAATCGTCTTTGATGTCTCGGGTTCAAAGATCACTCGAAGTTTGTTTGATAATGTTAAAGTTGTCATCTAGAGCCTGACAAAATATTACCCTCACTTAATCACGTCTCCGGAACTACTCGAGTCAATTAATGAGCGTTTTATCAATTGAGACAAATGAATTAAAATGAAACAACGTTGAGAAGTCTTCTTTTCAATTGAATTTCTGAATTAAATTCAAACTCGAATTAAATAATAATTTTTTGTCTTTTACACTTTCAAACGTTTCATTAAATCAATTCTTCACACGATTCACTGAACAATTCAAGACATGAAAACTAAATTGAATGAATATTTCGAATCAATTTTTTTTATTAGACATAGTTTAAATGAATTCACAAGTGATCGTTACTTTGTGCGTTATTAGTCTCTTTCTTTTTTTTACTTCTGCCAATTCCAATGGTAGTAATCTCCCGAATGTATCCGTAGCAATTTCCTATCCTTGCGACGGGAAAACAACCGTAACCATATGCAACAGGTTGTCTACAGGAAGATATTCAACCTTTTAATGAAATAAATCTCCACAAAAGATTGAATATCTCCGAAACTGCTCGGCCGGTTGAGCCCATCCAGAATACCAATCTTTAATATTGTAAAAGCTACAATAATGCCAAATTTCAACTTGCTATTTTCATTTCTTCTCAAAATATTCGTGCGTACAAGAATGAAAAAATGAAAAAAACGAAAAAACGGGAATATTTTGGATTGCTTTTGATTGATCTAGATAGAAGCCGTTGTAACACGTACAGTCAATACTTTATATAAGATACCTTAGAGACAGTAAGAGAGTGAAATTCTGGGAATTCGTATACCCCCACTACGCGCGCTTGTAGAGGAGAAAAATAGGGATCAGCGATTTTAAATAAGACACCTCGCTCGTTGTGCCCGAATTCTGTGGAATTGCCATTTTTACTGAATGGATATTGATAACTAATCAATTTATACGAGTTTAATGTTTTGAATTCGTATAGCCCGCGTTCTCTTTTTTCTCTAAACATAAACCCGCGTGATAGAATGGCAGCTAATGTTGAGGGATTGTTGGGGGACTTGAGAATAATCACTTCTGGACAGCTGAAGTACAAATTATTGACAGTAAATAAATTAATTGAATTTTAATTGGGCTTTATTCTATTAAGATAATTCTGCGTCATCATTTTAATAATTATAGCGTCGAAGAAAAGAGGTGACCCTTGGGATCGTTTAACTCGTCTGATTACTTCACTTGACTCTCACGTTTGAACTCTTGACCCTTAAGGTCATTTGACCCTTATGATCACTTCGTTCGTCACTCCCGTTTGACCCTTAACTCCGTTTGATCCTTGCAATCACTCTTTTTCCGGTGAAAAATTATCAAGGCTATAGGTATCTTATAAGAAGCCCACGGAACTAAACATTCGGGAGGCGATAAAAGTGCCGAGAGTGGGGGGTAGGCCTCGAGCGCTCGATGCTCGAGGTGTCTTATAGAGAGGTACCTTATATGAAGACTTAACAGTAAAAGGGTCGGATACTAAGTGTGAGAATATAAGGGTTAAAAAGTGGAGGTTAAAAAATGAGGGTCGGAATATTAGAGTCAAAAACTGAGGGCCTGAATGTAAAGGTGAAGGAATGAGGGTCAGAATATAAAAATAAAAAAAGTGCCGTCAGGCAGTGAGGGTCATATAAGGGCTAAAAACGGTGATCAAGCATAATATATGACGTATATTCTGATCCTCATTTTTTAAGTAATTCATAAATAAATAAAAGTCACTGAATAAAAATTGAAAATTCCTCAACCGCTTCTCCTCCAAACCACTCAGAAACTTCAGTTCTTCACCACTTCACCACTGACATAATTTATTGGATTTTTTAATTCGAATCTCCTCATTATTAATAAAATATCTATGTATTTACGAACCATCGAAGCAGTCATTGGGCGAAAACCGGCGCAACAAGTTGACACGAGTTAGAATAAGATAGGAAACGGGGGAGAAAAAGCATTCAACTTGATTCTTAAATTACACGAGACTCGAATGGAGGAAGGAGTGAAGCACGCTCGACACTCGTCACTGCCGCCGAGTGAATATCAACTGAAGCCACTAGATTTCTACGCACATCCTACAACTCCGATCAGCGCTGCTACTCGCATTAGCGGTTCGGCCGGTCTCCTTGATGAAACTACGAGTTACCGCGGCTATTGGTTCATGAAATACTCCTCTGGCGGCTAGCTATAAGTTTAAGCTCCGTTTTATCCGCACACCCGAACTAGGATTTAAGTAGTATAAACATAACTTGAATTTTAAGGGGAGACTACTATGAATTTTAAAAGTCGTGGGTTATTGGAGTGAGACTTTTCACACGTTGAATATCGATTATATAGATCTGAAAACGAATAGGATGAACCAACCAGTGTTCGAACCAGACCAGTAATCGAACTAATTGGTACTTTTTCTATAAAATAAATTGGAAGAAGGTGGAGATTCCTCACATTATACATGAAAAATAAAATTATGACATTTCCAAATGATATTGTGATGATTGAAAATGTCTAAGTTACATTATTACCAGCGGAAAAAACAGTTTTCGATGACACGCCGCCAATAGCATATTCCCATTACAGAATACGCAGTTCGATTACTGGGTTTTCACACATTTTCAGCTTTTTGTATTCATATCATTAATTGTATCGTCAATTAATATCCATAATATTTTTTTCTATTGTCTATGGAGATGTACAGGGGAGTCATAATTATTTTTAAATCAATTTTCAACTTGGTTATATTTTTAAATCTACGTCAAAAATAACTGTGACATTATTCGTTCGAACACTGGACGATTCACCCTAATTAGTGCACAAAAAAAATGTTTTTATTGTTCGTTTCATTGCCCTGCTCCTGGGGTTTCTTAGATTTTGCAAACGGTGCCTAAATCGATTCAATAATGTGTCAAAAAATCTTCATAAAATTGGCTGCATTTTTTGAATATCCTATTCTTCGCCCGATTATCCTTAAGGTAACATTTTTAAGGTTTTCTGTGGAAATTCCATGCAAGAACGGGAAAAATTTGCTTGCTACTGAAGAAAATTTCCAGTGCCGGCACTGGATTTTTTTTGTGAATTTCTCTCCACGTAGAAAAAATTTGAAGAAATAAAATGAAAAATTTATGTGCAATATAAAAATTATCGTCAGTGTTAAACATTAGTAATAAATAATTTATGTTTTTCTGCGTTCTCGAAATGGTACGTTATCTCAACACACCATAGTCAAACGGAAGACTATTGCAAAAAAAAAATCATTGAACAAAGAATTTGATGGATCAATTTCATCAAAGTTACTATTAATGGAAAAAATTATCAATCATTAATTTTTGTTTTGTTTTGAATTTATTCTTCCTCTTTGCACTCAACGAATCAACTGGAGTTTATTCATACTACGTTAAAGCGATTCATCATGACTGACGTGTGTTTATAATCTGGCGAAGGAGGGACTCTCGGGCAACCCTTCATTGGTATCAGTTCTCGCGAGTTCATTATATTGTATTTATATGTCGTTCATGTAGCATGTCTTATATGTATGAAACCAGTGGAATTATTGAGTTTATATAGGTCAGACTTTGAGGCGATGGGGGTCTTTATTTGTAGAATTTTTAGGACGCAAATTGCTCGGGGTCGATGACTTTCGACATGCATTTTTTTTCACTCACGAAAAAATTTCATACAAAAGCTTGGCGAATCCTATTGGATTTCTATTGACAATTTTTCCCGTCTAAATTTTAGCCAACAGAATTGTACTATTCGACTGTTATTTTATGTAGTCAATATGGTATTCAACTGATAATTTTTGATAAATCCACTGGAAATTTTACATGTCGATTTATATCAGTAGCGAAGTGGTAAAACGGTTTAAGTCGACTTATCTCCCAGTTGAGTTTTTGAGGAATATTTCCGAATCTAAGGGAGATAGCGAAATTTTCGTAATGACATTTGTTGTAGCTCTCAATCGGCTCTATAAAAAATGTTATAATAAAAATGTTGCTATCTCCTTTAGATTCCGAGATATTAAGTGAAAACTGGTCTAACGAGTGAGCCCCTCGTTGGGACTGACAGATGGATTTCGTCTCATAATGCAATTCTCTCGGCCGAAATTTGGATGAAAAAATTCTCTTCCAAATACCATACGAGCTTCAAAATCAAACCGGTATTTTGCTCAAGGTTCCCTACATACAAACGAACCTATTGGAAAATACCTGATAACTTTGAAGCTATTGTGGTATTACATACGAAAATTCTTTTGCTCGGTCCTGTCGAAAAATTCCGTAACTTCAGAACCTTTTTTTTTGTAGGAAAAATCAGTACAATTACATTTTTCTACACAACTTTTTCTACTCAGACCAATTGGACTGAGTTGGTCGCTCGCTTCGCTCACTCCCATTGCGTGTGAGCTGAAGTGGGTGTGACCCATTACGGGTTATACCAATGACTTTCCGACGAATTCCCATTGCTTTGGTTGATAGAAAAAGCAAATTTTGAAATTTCCATCCGGATAACGCGAAAACGGCTGAGACGCTTTTGCTCACATCCACTCAAATTCGAATGACACGTCGATGCATCGATTGAAAAAAAAAATTCAAATCGCATCATTACTCGGGAATAAATAAAGGAATATGTGAAAAAAACATTATTTTTTGTGTTTTTTCACACGTTTCTTGCGAATTACCAAAGAACTGCTGACGCGATCGTCTTCAGAGATAGGAAAAATCGTAATACAGAATTAAAATTATTTTATTATACACAAAATTAGGTAACTGTATTGTACAATTTTTCAAGTTTTATTAAATTTATTATCATTCAACATTTTCATTTTTTCAAATATTTTATAAATAATAAACAACTTTGCAAGAATGATGATTATTCGATTAATTAAAAAATCAAAGTCAGATATTTAGAATAAATTATCCAATTATAATTGAGAATTAAAAATTATATTCAAATTTGAATCAAAAAGTAGTGAACTTTGATTAATCTACGGTAAATTCCTTTCAAAATTACTGATCCTTGATCCTTGATCGTCTTCACAAACTGATCAGTTCTAAGTGACCCGAAGATGCGACGAAAGAAAAATCAAATTGCACCGTTTGTTCAAGAGAAACTATTTCCCAAAAATGTTTGCGTCACATAGATTCGCACGCACACACCCAGACGGACAGATATATGTCCAAAAACATCACAGAAAGATTGGAGGAGTCATGAAACGTGGAAAAATCATTAAATTTCCACTTTTGATTTTCAGGGTCATTGCAATAACTCTCCCTTCGGCTCGGGCAATTGAAAAATCAAACAAAATTTTTAGAAAATACCTTCAGACAATAGTCAACTGATGATTCCGCATTTCCCAAATTGTCGACATCATCACTCACGCACCCCGTAATCAGTTTTGAAAACTGCGATCGCGGTATCAGCGGACCCAGTCAGCCTGACGATATTCCCACTGTTGCATCATCCCCAGTCAATCAATCTCTGTTATGGCATAAGCATTCACTTATCAATCAATTTCCGAAGACGATTAGTGACAGTCACCGGAATAAATCGTCCAGCATTGGCCTGAATTGACTCGCCGACTGCATCAATTAAAACGAAAACTTTAACTTGAAAAAAAATTAAAACATAAACGTTGACGACATCGAATGAGTTCCGCTCGATACCGCAGTGGAATCGAATTTTCGCTGATAAATGGGTCTCAGGGGACGGCAGTTAATGCTCGATATGCGGGACCACACGTGGCGCCTAACAACAGTCGGTCACAATCATCTTTAACCATCCAATAAATTCTCAGTCATTTCGTTGACCTCTGGCACTTTGTTCACTAGCACATGTGCGCATTTTTATCACTGATGATTATGCGGGTGAAAGAGACAAGGTAAGAGCCATCACTGGTATCAACCAAGGCGCCAAACCCTGACCTTACTCGTAAAAGCTCACTTATACACTTTCCCTCGCTTCGATCTATTCCACGTGCGCTATATAGCAGAGTCTAGTGGTGGCGGAAGTCTTGACCCTTCCCATGCTATTCGTTTTAATCATTTTTTTACGGAACCGGTGGAATTTTTTGGATGAAAATATAATAGAGAACTAATTCTCTAAATTATTTTGCTGGCGAATTTTTTAGATTTTTGGGGGTTCAATATTTAAGGAATGGTCTGTTTTCAAGCGCAGAAGGTCTATAATTTTACGAGCGCGAACTCTTCCGCCTTCGGGTTGCAGAGGGCAGCAGCTCTCAATCGTCTCACGACGAATTCAAATTTTATTTAAGGGGAAACGGAACCCCTGTGTCTATATGATCTTTTAGAATTGTATTTTCTCCTGCAATTATTATTTTTTATTTGTGAAACTACTTCATGGACTCGACAATGCAATGATCCAGTCGATAACGTAATTTCATAGATATAAAGTAACAATTGTAACAGAAATCACAATTCTAAAAATTCATATAGACACACGGGTTCCGCTTCCCCTTAAAGTAGCTCTACCCTTACGGTAAATTCAAAGATTATTGAAAAGTGCAAAAAAATTGCAGAAAACTCGATTAGATTCGGAATTCTAATTTTTTTCTCAATTTAATTATCGTTTTGGGTTTTCAAAGAAGAAATGTTTGAAAATCAGGATTTAACGCAGTGTCTTATGTGAATATCAACATTTCCATTGTAATCGAAGATTAAAATCTGAATTTTTTTTCATCAGATGGGAAAAAATCAAGAATTTTTTTGACACCTCATAAAAAATAATCCACCGTTTTGCAAACAAGTTTTATTATTTATTTACAAGAGGGAAGTTTGAAAAAATATCAATATATTGCGAAATTGAATTTAGATAATACTGACTGGGTATGAATTTTTTAAATTTTGTCCATGCAATTTAGTTGAAAAATTTTAAAACTGAAAATATCCAAAAGTACAGCGAAACCCGGCCGAAGGGTAGTGCTACTTTAACGAATTAACGAATACCTGAATACTTTCGTTTATTAACGAATATTTATTTGGTCATATTCAATTCTACCATTCGTTAATAGTTAACGAATCTCATTCGGAATGAATGAATCATTCTATCAGTGTGAAATAAAATAAAGATTCATGAAATGAAAAAAAAACATTGAAAAAAAAACGAAATAATTATGTTCAGAATAATAATCATAGCCATTATGACCGCGACTACGATTATTTCTATTATTATTTTTATCTTTTTTTCCTGTTGTTAATTCAGTCCAATGTAGAGGGCATTACCATTTTTATCCTCTTCAAAATGCTTTCGTTCTTCGTCAGGCTAATGAAGAAGTTGATTAGAAAATTGCAAAAAATCAATATCAAGTGTTCGTTACGTCGATTAAAAAAATTTATGAATAAATGAAATTTATTTACTCATGTGCGATATCCTTCTCTCAATCCCATACATATATCAAGGTCAAACAACGCTTATATGCTACTTTTATGCAATCACTTGAGCATCACGCGTTGACAGATCAGCCACAATTGCGCGTACATGAATGCTCTCTCAGTTAATCTGTACCGTTCAGTCTAATCTAAAATATTTGAGCAGACAGTCGAACCTCGAGTCAACAGTTCAACGGTTTCACATGTCAATACGAGAGGGATAATAATAATAAGTCTCAGTTATCGTTCGGTCGTTCGATCATTTCGAGTTCTATTATTAAGAGTGGTCTTAATTGAAAGCTTAATTGTTATGGCATCGAAAAAATTTATCAATTCGGTTGATAATGTTGTCCATGAGACACTGACTGGATGGTGCGCTGTTTATCCGGGATTGAATTATCATTCATTGAAGAGAGTTGTAGTTGGTTCAGATGTATGTATATTTTCTGTATTGTTTCTCATGATTCCTCGTTGGGAAATTGGCGTTCGGTACTTGCCAAACTCCGAAACTTGGTAATCACTATGACAATCTTGTTCTGAGCCTTTGCGATACCGGGTTTTTTATTCGTGCGGTTGGTCATCCTCGCCTTCGGCTCGGTTGCCAATTCCACGCACGTGTTGGGCGGGTAAAATCACACTAATCTACCTAGGGCCAGTTTTTGGTTCAGCTAGCCACGGATAAACCTCGGCTAAAGTTAAAGTAGCGCTACCCTTTGGCCGGGCTACGCTGTACTTTTGGATATTTTCAGTTTTTAAATTTTTCAACTAAATTGCATGGAAAAAAATTAAAAAAATTCATACCCAATCAGTATTATCTAAATTAAATTTCGCAAAATATTGATATTTTTTCAAACATTTCTCTCTTATAAATCAATAATAAAACTTGTTTGCAAAACGGTGGAATATTTTTTATGAGGTGTCAAAAAATTCTGGATTTTTTCACATCTAATGAAAAAAAAATCAGATTTTAATCTTTGATTACAATGGAAATGTTGATTTTCACATAAGACACTGGGTTAAATCCTGATTTTTTAACATTTCTCCTTTGAAAAACCAAAACGATAATTAAATTGAGAAAAAAATTAGAATTCCGAATCTAATCGAGTTTTCTGCATTTTTTGCAGTTTTCAATAATCTTTGAATTTACAGTAAGGGTAGAGCTACTTTAAGTTATCTCCGGGTAAAGATCCCCGATTGGTCGGGCTCAGTAGTGGGGGGTATTAACTTTACTTTAACCACGAATTAATCGCGGTTAAGTTGAACCAAAAACTGTTAACTCTGGATTAAGATATCCGATTGGGCGGGGCTATTAACTTAAGGTATGTCCCTAGACACCACGTTTTTCTTAAGATTTTCCCCATGTTTTTCAAAGATAATGTTTATAATAGTCCCCAGATGTTGAAAAAAATGCTAACCAACTGTACAGCACAGTTTGAAAGATAATCAATAATGAAATCCGAGTTTCTAACACGCGAGACATAGGCCAAATACGGGGGTGTTATGTCGGGAATGATGAAATCTCGACTATAACATTGGTTGTCATGTGAAAATGACATGAAAAGCATGAAAACTTTTGAAATAAATTTTAATTGGCAAATGTTAGAAAACAAATCACTAGAGAGTTGAATAATAAGGTCCCCTTGAATTGAAGTTAATATTCCCCAGTATTATCAATGGGAAAGTGTCTTGGCTGGAAACACACGGCGTTAGTTTTAAATAAAAGAATTTTGAATCTGAACAATTATATTCTGAAATTTTGGTGAGTTTACAATTATAATGATGGTCGTACAACTTACGTGACCTTCTTCTCGTTGTGCTTGTACAGGTTTGTCGTACAATGATGAAATAATGGTTATTCCGTAGAGAAAATTATTTAGGAAAAATGGATTATAAAGCATTTTTCGACGGATGTCACAGGGGTTATCGGTCCCCCCGAAATCGATTATGAAAAAGCTTGTGAGAAATCTTATGAGAAAGAAGTTCTTACGATGTTCTTAAAAAGCTCATCCGTGATACATTGATAAAATCCGATAGTTTCTGCGGTATTCATCTTTAAAAAATGACAATTTTGTGAAAGCATTTCTTATTTGATTCAAACAGTTGTTGTTGCCTGCACGGAGAGAAATTTTTTAGAAAAATTCTAGTGCTAGCACGGGAAAAGAGGCGCAAAGTGACGGCCAGGAAAAAATTCCAGTGCCGGCACTAGAAATTTTATTGGGGAAAACGTGAATTTTTCCCTGTATTTCTGAAAGAATTTCACGGAAATCCCCAGAAATTTTACCTTAACAACGCTAGAATTTTTCACAGCCGGTGAATTGTGATTTTTTCCAGTACTCATACTACAATTTTTCTAGAAAATTTCTCTCCGTGTGCATCAACAATACATGAGGATAAAAAAACTCAATAACTTATGAGAATTCAATAAATTAAATCATTTAGATTTTGTTCCGGAAATTCATAGAGACTAACTTCTGGGTCCGATTGTCTTGGGATATACTTCAACTTGAACCATGAGTTAACGGTGATTAACAAACAAAAAACTGGCCCATTTAGAAAGTGTCCTTTCTTTTTTCTTCAAATTTAGTTAAAGAGAAGAGACAAAAAGGAGTGAAAAGACTAGGAAAATTTATGTCGAAATTCCTATAGAAAATGTCGCAATCGAAAAAGCTGTATACAAAGATGAAATTCTATTTTTTCTATAGAATATTTTTGACTGGCAATTTTCTATTTAAAAATCGCACAACAAAGCTGCGGTTTTTTTAATAGAATCGGCGAAAAAAATTGAATTTATAATAGACGTTCAACACAGATTCAATAGAATTTTCTAGCGAATTCGCTCGGTTTTCCTATAAAATTTCAGTCACTCGTTGCATACTCCGATTATTATCAAATTGTTTTAGCCTATAAATATTGAATATTCATTCAATTGTGGAGTGATTACATCAACCGAACATGTTAAACTCCGAGAAAATTCAATTTCAATGTTACCGAGATTTTTTGCTTCAGTTTAATTCTTCCATTCATCCTATTGAACTCTAATGTAATTCGTTGTTTTTCTTCTCTTTCTAGTATAATGGAAGAGACACAAAAAAAGTATCCATTATCTCTGGTGGAGGGAGTGGACACGAGCCCTTTACTGCAGGTGTCGTTAATTATTTCCTCTCTCGTCCTCATGTATTGTTTGGTTCTCTCGTAATGCAATTTCCCGAGTGAATGCTTTACTTTCAGGATTTGTCGGGAGCGGAATGCTCAGTGCTAGCGTCGCTGGCTCTATTTTTGCTGCACCACCACCTAATCACGTTCTCCATGCACTTAAATGTGTTCGAGGAGATGGTACATGAATTCAATCAATGCAATCAAGGAACTAACACAGTACATTTTGTCATAAGCCCGCGGTCGTGAGAATAAAATGACAGAGTTCTCAAACAAGTCATAAAAAATATTCCAAATGAAAGCTGATTTTGTTTAATGCCGTTCTAACCACGGGAGATAAAATAAATTTTGAAGCCGTCAATTAGTTAACATCACTCTTAAATTTTCAATTATTTATGTAATCATCAATTTAAATATTCAAATTCTGAATTATTTTATTGATCAATAATTTAGGTGGGAAGATTGACAATTATCTGGTTAATCGAAAATCCCTTTTACGAAATCAGAATTATTTACTTAATGGAAATTTACAGTTCCATATTATCAAATATTTAACATATCATCAATCGGAAATTTAAATTATTAATATTATGCTGTTTTTAAATTTTGATGAGCATATTTAAACCTTTATCGATGTAAGTCAGAAATCCTTTTAATGTTGAAGAAATGTAATATTGATGGCCATCCCTGCCGTGAAGCACCACCCACGGACTGAGTGGCAATGATAATGGAAAAGACGAAAAACTGAACCAAAAATTCATGATTTTAGAAATAGTAAATTTTGATATGATGTTTTTCTCTCATATTAATTTATAATATCGTAATTCGCCATGCCTCAAATTCCCCACCGAATTTCCCTGCAATTCTGTATGAAAGTACAAGGAAAATCACGTCAAATATGACACGTTCACTAATTGATAATTCCTCCCAACCCCTCTCATTTCCGTAATAATAAAAAAAATTGAAAATTCTTGATTACGAAATTCCAGCCGGCACTTTAGTAATCATTCCGAATTACACTGGAGACTGTTTGAATTTCGGTATTGCAATCGAAAGAGCTAGGCAGGAAGGTCTGAAGGTAATTACCAAATGAAGTCAATAATTTGATTATTTTTAATAAATTTGCAAATATCTTGAATTTAGGGTCGTTGGGAAAAATAAACTTTTTTCGATACGAATAGTAAAAATAAAAATTTTTCATCACACTGTCCGTAATAAAAACGTTGTTTTCGACACGTTGTTTTACGAACATTGTGAAGAAAAATTATGTTCGTCACTCGGCCGAACACAATTTTTTTGATTCGTGTGCACGGACAGGAATTTTTTATAAAAATTCTAGTGCTAGCACGGGAAAAGAGGCGCAAAGTAACGGCCAGGAAAAAATTCCATTGCCAGCACTAGAAATTTTATTGGGAAAAACGTGAATTTTTCCCCGTATTTCTGTGAAAATTTCACAGAAATCCCCAGACATTTTACCAAAAATACCAAGAAATTTTACCTTAACAGCACTAGAATTTTTCACAACCGGTGGATTGTGATTTTTTCCGGTACTCGTACTAGAATTGTTCTAGAAAATTTCTCTCCATGTGATGGCATTCCTCGGCTTCGTCTCGATCTCCAACCTTCACTCTCATCAGAAAATTTGTTTTCTGTCTTGTGACGAAAATAGCTATTTCGATACGAGTGCGTAATAGTATATTTCGTTACGAGTGCGGAAAAGTGTTTTTTGGCTCGTGGGAGGTTTATAGCACGAGCCGAAGGCGAAAAAACACGTTTCCCACGAGTATCGAACGATATTTTTCATCACAATGTGCGGAAAAGGGACGTTTTAGGCACGCGAAGCGTGCCTAAAGAGTTACTTTTTCGCACATTGTGATGAAAAAGTATTTTTTGATCCGTGGGACTCGCCGGAGGCGAGTGCTACCTTCCCCGAAATAAAAAACATCTTCCCACGAGTGTCAAACCCTATTTTTTCATCACAATGTGTTCACTTTGCGCACAAGTGCTGAAAAAAATGATCAGATTGCAGAAATAGTAATTGGCGAGGACTGCAGCATTCCCAGTACCGAACAAGGCAGAGCAGGAAAACGAGGACTTGTGGGCATGCTCTTCGTGATGAAAATTGCAGGAGCCCTCTCACAGAGAAGTAAATCACTGGAGGAAATTCATCAACATGCTAAAATTGTTTCTGAAAACATTGCGACGTACGGAGTCGGCTTGAAGGCTTGCGCTCTACCGGGACAAGGACCCATGTTCACATTACCAGATGATGAGATGGAAGTCGGTCTGGGGGTTCATGGCGAGGCTGGATACAACAGAATGAGGATTAAGGAGGCGAGGGACATTGTTGCCATTATGTTGGAAAAAATTTGCCAGTCATTGTCGTTGAGGGAGGGAGACGATGTCGCTGTTATCATCAATAATTTCGGAGGTACCAGCCAACTGGAGCAGGGGATTGTGGCTCATGAAGTGGTTGATCAATTGAGTGAGTTTGTTAATTATTTAGCAGAGGTACAAAGCAGAAAGAAGGCTTTCGTTAAAGTAAAATTTCGTTTTTTGCTTCCGAATGGAAACTTTTTAATCGGTTGATTTTTCCATTCTCTATTTTTGCTTGGAGATGACTTAGAATGACATGAAACGTCGAGATGAAATGTTTTTAGGATATGTCTGCGTTTACGTCCGAATGTGCGTGCAAAATTCTGGGATTTTTTTTGTAAATTTTCACAAAATTGGATTAAAGTGATAGATAAAAATCTGAAATTTCGGCTCATAATTGATATTATTTGGGAGCACATAAATTCGCGAATACACTTTCTTCTACTCTTTAAATTATTTTGACAAGTTTTTAATAGTTGAATTTTTGATTTCGAGTGAGATTGTTAAAATGTTGAGAACTAGTTAGTATCATCGAGTTGCACTCCTGTATAAAATTTCAGATTGATCGATTAAATACATTTTGAAATAGAGCAGTTGATGTAAAAAACGTTTTTCGCATAAAATGACATATCGTTGGTAGTTTATAAACTTAATTTGGTGCCCGTTTTAGAAAAGAAGAGAATAAATCCAGTGAGAATTTACTCTGGAGTGCTCATGACATCTCTGGACAGTTCTGGAGTCCACGTATCTATTCTGAAACTCCCTCAGGCTCATAGAGATCTCTACATTCAGTGCTTGGATGACCCCACTGAAGCTCCCTGCTGGCCAGGATGTAAATACAGTTTGCCCTCGAAATCAACTACACAATTTGGAGAGGAGAGTCATGCAACTGTTCCTAAAATGGGGAAACAACTCGGAAATGAGGCGACTAGGATTTTAAAGGAATGCTTGAGGAATGCTTGTGAGGCAATTGCCAAGAATGAAGAGAAATTAAATAATTTGGATCGTGGGTGTGGAGATGGGGATTGTGGATCTACTCATAAAACACTAGCTGATGGTGAAGATAATCCAGTATTTCAGTCAAACATTTTTCATCGTAATTATGGTATTTTCTTTTGCGACGAATGAAGTGACAACACTTTTGAAATTCAAGGGAAATGGTGGGAGCAGATGAATTAATTTGCCTTATAAAAAAATTTCTCTACCAATTCTTTCCAATTTTTTATAAAAAAACATTTTTGTTGGGTTGCAGAGAGGATTACCATGATATTTTCCCTATTTTTCTCCAATTTCTGAATATTTTTCAAAGGCTCATCTCCCCACGTATGAAAAAATTCAATAGAAAAACCTAGCGAATTCGCTAGATAATCCTATTGGATTTCTATTGAACTTTCTATTAGTTTTTGATCGATTTTGTTAAAATGTCCAATAGAAACTATTCTATAGAAAAAGTCGATTGATTTTTTGATATTGAGATATTTTCTATAGAATTTTCTCGGCTCAAATTTTCCATTTTTTTTTTGCTTTATTTTCTTGATGATAAAATGGAATGAAAAAAACTTGGACAATTAGAGTCGAGGAAATTCTATAGAAAATTCAATAGAAATCCAATAGAATTGTCTAGTGATCTCGCTAGGTTTTTTCATTAAATTTTTGCTTGTGTGGATTTTTCTCGAACATTTGTCTATTTTCTAGATAATTCTATCCACATATTACAAGAAAAAAAATTTTCTGCCAACTGATAAAAATTTCTTTGTTCGAAAATGAACGCAAAAAAATTGTAGAAAACCTAGAACATTCGCTAGAGAATTTTATTGAACTTCTGTTGAAAATTCTGTTAGTTTTTGGCGAATTCTATGGAATGTTGATTATAAAATATTTTATAAGAAAAATAAATAAAATTATATTTTTCTAAACAAATGATTCTATTGAGATATTTTCTATAGAAATTCCTCGACTCAAACCTTCAAATTTGTTTATTATTATTTTTTATGAGAAGGAAAAAATAAAGTGAAATCAACCTAGAAAATTTATGTCGAGGAATTCCTATAGAAAGTGTTTCAATAGAAAAAACTGGTATCGAAAGATCACATTCTTTCGGATGTTTTCTTAAAAAATACGCGCAATAGAGCTGCAAATTAATTTCTATAGAATCGGAGAAAAATCAGATTTTCAGTAAAAATTCAATAGAATTTTCAAAAAATTGACTAGGCTTATCTATAAACTATTTTCATACGTACAGGAATTATTTCATCATTGGAAACATTGAAAATATCTCACCCTGCTTCTGCACTGATCGAGCTCTCTAGAATTGCTGAGGAGCACATGGGAGGTACCTCAGGGGCTGTTTATAGTTTATTCTTCGCAACAGCTGCAGCAGCACTGGCTAAAAATTCGTCTGAGGACAACTGGACGAAATTGTTGGCTAACGCCTGGAGGAGCGGTATTGATGGAGTGATGAGGTACAGTAAAGCTCAGCTTGGAGATAGAACAATGGTGAGAACAATCCCTGATTCCGAATTTTTACATTGGGGAGGGTGGAGCAAAATGAAACAGTCAAAAAACGACAGTTTGACGCAATTCAAGCAAAACAATTTTTTTTTTATTAAATTTTTTTTACCAACTTTTTTTCTATTCTTGGGAGTGCTGATGAGAATAATAACTTTCTATTCAGTGGGGTGGAAAATTATTGAAAAATTTTGACGAACGAAGATTTTGTCAATGGATTGACAAATCCATTATCAATTTGAAAAAAAATCTCAATTGAACAGAAAATGAAACAGCAAAATCCAACGTCCAGACCCAGAGGGAGGAAAAACGAAAATGTGATGCTGAATTTCAATCGAAGGAGAAAAGAAAAGTGTAATCGGTCTTATCTAATCAATTGAATTATAAGACGAATAGAAAATTGTTATTGTCATCAGTACTCCCAATAATAAAAAACGTTAATAAAAAAATTTTGTTTGCTTGAATTACGTCAAATAGTCGTTTTTCGGCTGTTTTATATTGCCCCACTCCCCTGTAAATAATTAACAATTATTAATACTTTTGAATGGATTCTTCTTCAAAATGTTTGTCTGAAGATCAGCTTTTTAGAAAGAAATCAGTCAGAAGATTCCTAACATCGATTTTGCTGGCTTTTGGTTTTACGGGTTTACGGTTTTACGTTATATTTCTTGCTTATTCATTCCAGTTAGATGTCTTGGAACCAGCTTGGAAAGCATTCAACGATAATTCAACGAAATCCCTCAAAGAAGCACTCCAGGCCGCAGCAGAAGCTGGACAAAAAGGCTGTGCAGCAACTGAGAAAATGCTCCCCAAGTAAGTCGTCGTGAGAAATAGATTCTCACATTGAAGCTTCATCTCTTTAATTAAATAAAACCACTAAGGAATCGAATTAAGGATATTTACCCATTTTTGGAAAATCTAATTTGGCTTTCGAGTGGGAGCTTTTGAAATCGCTCAAATTTGAGTATCCAATTTTTTTTGTGCTAAACAAAATAACTAAGTATCCTCTAAAGAACCAAATATGCGATTTTTATATGATGTTTGTTTGTAATGTATGTATGTAGTGTTTTTTTTCATTATTTCGAAATCTTATATAGGATCAATCGAATTTCATGAATTTTTTCATTCATGAAATTCCACTGTTAAAAATTTTCGCCTGAAGAAGAGAATAGTGAAAAAAGAAAATCCATTCGGAAGCAAATTGCTAATTTATTAGTATAACTATACTCATTTATAAAAAAATATATCCACTCGTTTTTTATGTTCGAGGAAAATTTGGGATTTTGGATAAACATTCTTAAGAATTATGAAAGATGATCCCAACCCTCTTGTATAATCAACAATTTCTCTGATAGGGTAAACAGGTCAATTTCTGGACGGGTAGTTTCTGGACGACTTCAACTTGTATTGAAAATTCCCTAAATAAAGTGAAAATTATACTGATTATTTTACCTTTTAATAATATTACTCGTGTATAATCATGTGATCGGTTTTGTTTTATTGATCGATATTTAATAAATAAAAACAATATGGCCCAGTCGTCCAGAAATTAGGGATTTCGGCTGCATTCAATTATTTCTTAATTTAATTATTCTTTGTATTGTTATTTTCACTTTAAATCATTTTTTCTGCCCATTAAAACATTCTGGAAGGTATAGAAGCCATCATATCCCCATTTAGGTGATTCTTTTATTTTAGATCCTACCACGAAATTTCCCTCAACCGTCTAGCAATTGGCCTGTTCACCCTATTTCACTCATGAGAATCCTTTTAATTAATCTTTACAGAGCTGGGAGAGCATCCTACGTGAAAAATACGGATTTCCTCACAAACGTCGATGCTGGAGCGTTCGGAGTCGTGATCTGGTTGACAGCAGTGTCAGAAACAATATCGAAACTTCAATAAAGAGAAATTAAAATAATAAGACAGTTTGTATATAAAAAGCCTCTTTGGTTTACAGAATTTAATATCATGAATATTTTACACATTTATATCGAGAATCAGGGAATACAAATGTTCTAACAATGATTTTTATGAAAAATCAGTAGAGAACTGGTCTCGCACATCTTACATTTCCTCAGTAATAAATGATTGAATACCAATTTATCAAGAGACTTTTCTACAGGAAATCTCCTCAACATTCGCCTCTCGATTTTTTCCCCAAAATCATTCATCCTCGAGATGTTTGACCCACAATAACAGCCACTCCTCACTAATTCCCTACCAATTCCTCTTGTTACGTTTCAGTTCCATCCGTACAATTAAATTAAAAAATGGATTACACGTGTGAAAAAATTTAATAGAAAAATCTAGCGAATTCGCTAGACAATTCCATTGAATTTCTAGTGAACTTTCTATTTTCTTGTTTCATTTTCTATAGAAAATATCTCAATAGAATAAGTTGGATAGAAAAAAAATTATCTACTTCTTGATTAAATTCTATTGACTTAGTCTATAGAATATTTTCTATTGACCGTTTCATTTGTCGAATTCGCTAGGTTTTTCTATTAAATTTTTTTTGTACGTGTCTACATGTATTCATACGAAACTTGTATTGTAAAATGAAATAATAGTAGGGGAGAGTGGGGCAACATGAAATAGTCGAAAATACGACTACTTGCAATTCAAGCAAAAAAAAATTATTAACCATTTTTTAATAACTTTTGTTTATCATTGGGAGTATAAGAAAAATAAAAAAAGTTCATGAAAAAAAATTTTTTTGCTTGAATTCAGTAGGGAAGCGGTAAACCGGGTTAAGTCGATTTTGACTTTTGGCCAGTTTTTGATGAATATCTCAAAACCCAAGAGAGATAGCACAATTTTTCTCATGACCTTTTTTATAACCCTCAATTGGCTCTACAAAAAGGGTCATGACAAAATTTTTCTATCTCTTTTAGATCCCGAGATATTCGTCACAAACTGGCCAATAATCAAAATCGACTTACCCCGGTTTACCGCTTCGCTACTGAATTTCGACAAATGGTCGTTTTTCAGTTGTTTCATTTTGCCCCACTCTCCCCTGAGGAAACCACGTTCATTCACTGTTAAACACTCTGACATACTTGAAAAATTCACACTGCTCACATTAATCGACTTTGTCTAGCGCCTCGAGACGCTCCAGTAGGGGTGGATGACTGTGATGCCATCCCGAGTATAATTTATCGAATAACGGATAGGCCAAATTATCCTTCTGCAATTTAACTAGAGCACGTTTGAGTGCTGCGGCGTGGCCGAGTTTCTTTCCGAATTCGTCAGCTTGGAATTCAAATCTACGAGAATTCACTGTCATCAGGAATCCGAAGAGCTGCAAGGGGAAAATTCAGCATTTAATTGATTGAATGGTCCTTGTGAGTGGCAACGCGGACGAAAAAATTTAATAGAAAAACTATTGAATTTCTATTGAACTGTTCTATTAATTTTTGGCCGATTCTATTGAAATGTTCAATAGAAAATATTCAGTAGAAAAAGTCAATAGAATGCTATTTTTCTATATAACTTATTCTATTGAGATATTTTCTATAGAATTTCCTCGGCTAAAATTTTCCAAGTTTTTTCGTTTGATTTTCTTGATGAGAAGAAAAGAAAAATAGAATGAAAAAAAACAGAAAATTTGAGTCGAGCAAATTCTATAGAAAATATATAAAAAGAATAAGTTATATAGAAAAATCGAATTCTGTTGACTTTTTCTACTGAATATTTTCTATTGAACATGTCAATAGAATCAGCCAAAAACTAATAGAAAGTTTAATAGAAATCAATAGAATTTTCCAACGAATTCAAAAGGTTTTTCTATTAAATTTTTTTATGCGTGAAATGGGGAGGAATAATTGAAGGGGGGAGTTATTACCGTGTTGAGGGGAGTGAGGATGTACATCGTGACGATGATGAGTCCAATGAAGATTGGCTGGCTGTTGGTGAAGCCAAAGGCTACGTACATTGGTGCGTAATTGATTAGTTTGGCGAAGGGAATGAAGTTCATGATGAAACTTATCTGTAAAGGTTTCACAGAAAATTGATTATTTATTTTTGGCTAGACTATTGCGATTAATTTTTGTTAACACCAAAGAATTTAGTTTCATATGTGCTGCTATCAGCCAAAAAAATTATAGAATTTTTCTTGAACATGAAAAAACAAGATTTATAAATTTGAACGATTCCATTTGAAAGAAAAAATGGATGGAAATCCTCATAATCAATTCACCTGAGCTAGCATAAGTCCCTGCAATGTATGGCTATACTTCCAGTGTCCCAACTCATGGGCCAAAATAGCGAGTACCTCATCCACCTCACAGCCATACTCCTTATTATCATCGCTCTTATTATTCTTGCAAAATTCCTTCACAAGAGTATCGAAGAGAACGATCCTCTTGTTCTTGTAGAATCCGTACATGTAGGCATTGCTGTGGGAGGACCTCTTGGAGCCCTCGACAATGTACAGTTTATAGAGTGGAAAATCGAGGGAAGCAGCGAGTGCCTCGATTTTGGTCTTGAGTTCGCCCTCAGGAAGAGGTGAGTACTTGTCGAAGAGTGGCGCTATCACTTCGGGGTAAATCACTGACATGAAGAGGGTGACGACGACCACGAAGAGCCAGACGAAGAAGAAGAAGTAGTCCCCTCCGTTCTTGACGATCCAGATGAATCCGCAGAGGAAGGGAGGACCTATCAGCTGGGATATCAGGAATTTGAGGATTTGATCTCTGATGAAGAACTTTGTCGTCTGTTTGTTGAATCCGTGTCGCTCCTCTATGACGAAAACGTTGTAGACTTTGAAGGGAAAGTCCACGAGGAATGACACGGTACTCATTACCACTAGGCAGCCAGCACTCGCCAGGATCTCGTTCTCGCCGGAGGCCCCGAGGGCCTCTACCAGGATTATTCCCCATTTCCAGTAGTAGTGGAAGGCAAATGTTAGGATTAGTACCTTTGGGGAGAAAAGGAGACAGGAATTCAGCAGCGAAGCGATGAAACAGTTTAAGGGGAGACTACCATGAGTTATAAAATCGCAGGCTATTTCTCATACATTGAAGATTGATTATATATGTCTGGAAATAAATAATTAAAGAACAATTGATTTTTTAATGCTACAATAACAATTACGAATTAATTTGTTGAAATTCAACTGCAACAGATAATTTTTACTTCCGCATGGAAGCATTGTAATCGTTCAAATTTAAGTCTTCTGGTTTTATGGTATATTGACCCATTATGATCCCAAAAGTCCGAAAATGCATTTTTTAGGCGGTGTCCGTACGTTCGTATACATGTATGTGTGTATGTAACAAACTTTTTCTTCATTTTCGCGCTAATGAATACATGGAATTGAATCTTTTTTTTTCTCGAATGTAGGTATTGCTAAGCCCTAACCATCGCCATTAATTAGAATTTAATTCATTGATTCATTTTTTTAATTTTCGAATTTTTTCCAAATTCAGTTGTAACACGATAATTAAAAACAAATGTTCTAAATTCATTGAATGAAGGCTTAAAAAATTCGCTGGAATGTCCTTTTGACTGAGTTCGAAGATGAACGCGATAGCAATAATCGTTATTTTGAGTTCTGTGAAATTTTTCCAAAATTTCGTATTTTTCGAAAATCTGAATTCCGCAGATATCTCGGGATATTGCACTTCAAATGAATTCAATTATAGCCAAATATGTTTGTTAACTGTCTCGGTTAATTTGATTTTTAGGATCATTTTTAGAAATTTCGAATTTTTCATGAATTCCCCGGAAAGTTAGCTTTCTGATGGTTCGTTTAAATGTGATGTTTCGAATGCATTCAATTATGCATAAATGAAATATTCCTAATAATATTTCACAGAAATTTTCAGAAATTTTTAGAATTTCATCAAGTGGAAAATCTAAAACAATTAATTGGAAAGAAACTGATTCAATTCAAGAACATAAAATAGGCTATGAATAATATACAATGGAGAAAAATAAGCAAAATGACCATTCGGAAGCATATTGCTAATTTATTAGCAAAAGTAACTATACTATGCGCAATACAGGAGCAATTTCCCACTTGATTTAAATAAAATTGCACCATTTATGTAAAATAGCTCAAAATGAATGAATGGCGCAAATTTTTATACTAAACAAATTCGTAATTGTTGATGTTCACATTTGTTCAAAAATTTTGAAAAAAACCACTCCTGTAGCTAAAAAATTGGAGGCCCTGGACTATTTTTAACACTTTAAACGCATACGGGGTAACCGAATAATGAATCATTAATTAATTAATTTTTTTGCACTAATTATTCGGTTTTAGACATATATAAGCGGTCCTCAATGCATGAGAATTTTGACACTGTATCTGGGAATTTCTTAATTGAAGAGATAATTTAATATTCAGTGAATTGTAAAGAATTCACTTATTCTGTGACATTTTGTTACTTCGCTATCTAATCAGTTGCATCTCTTCATGTCTCTGTCCAGAATAATTCCGATCATTAATTTTGATTGCTATCCATACCGTGTTAATAATTGTGGAGTACAAATCATGAATATTACTGTACGCGTTCCTATCCAATGCGTAAAGTCTTGCTTTTTTGTAAACCTCAGCTGACATGAGGCCATCCAGACTCGATGGAACGGTCGCCAATTTTTCCATAAGTTTCCTCTGTAACATGAAATATTCCAAGACCTCTTAGAACACATGACACCGGAAAAACCAGAGATATTGCACCGCAACTGCGATTCATCGTTTCTTGTCACAACAATTTCCTTCCCTGTAGATCACGTATGAAAGACAATTCTTG
>NW_021680408.1:726267-756442 GCF_001412515.2 Diachasma alloeum | reverse complement strand
TTTCTATTGAACATTTCAATAAAATCGGCGAGAAGTAATAGAAAGTTCAATAAAATTGCTCCAAAAGATTTGCCTTCAAATCCAATAGAATTTTCTAACGAATTCGCTAAATTCAAAGTGAAAAAAAATAAGAAAATTTGAGCCGAGAAAATTCTATAGAGAATATCTCAATCAATGGAATAAGTTGTATNAAATAAGCAAAATGACCATTCGGAAGCATATTGCTAATTTATTAGCAAAAGTAACTATACTATGCGCAATACAGGAGCAATTTCCCACTTGATTTAAATAAAATTGCACCATTTATGTAAAATAGCTCAAAATGAATGAATGGCGCAAATTTTTATACTAAACAAATTCGTAATTGTTGATGTTCACATTTGTTCAAAAATTTTGAAAAAAACCACTCCTGTAGCTAAAAAATTGGAGGCCCTGGACTATTTTTAACACTTTAAACGCATACGGGGTAACCGAATAATGAATCATTAATTAATTAATTTTTTTGCACTAATTATTCGGTTTTAGACATATATAAGCGGTCCTCAATGCATGAGAATTTTGACACTGTATCTGGGAATTTCTTAATTGAAGAGATAATTTAATATTCAGTGAATTGTAAAGAATTCACTTATTCTGTGACATTTTGTTACTTCGCTATCTAATCAGTTGCATCTCTTCATGTCTCTGTCCAGAATAATTCCGATCATTAATTTTGATTGCTATCCATACCGTGTTAATAATTGTGGAGTACAAATCATGAATATTACTGTACGCGTTCCTATCCAATGCGTAAAGTCTTGCTTTTTTGTAAACCTCAGCTGACATGAGGCCATCCAGACTCGATGGAACGGTCGCCAATTTTTCCATAAGTTTCCTCTGTAACATGAAATATTCCAAGACCTCTTAGAACACATGACACCGGAAAAACCAGAGATATTGCACCGCAACTGCGATTCATCGTTTCTTGTCACAACAATTTCCTTCCCTGTAGATCACGTATGAAAGACAATTCTTGAATTCCTATTGAACTTTGTATTATTTTTTGGCCAACTCTATTGAAATGAGAATTCAATTTTTTATACAATTTAGTCTATTGAGATATTTTCTACAGAATTTTCTCGGCTCAAATTTTCTAATTTTTTTGTTTGATTTTCTTGATGAAAAGAAAAGCAAAATCGCGTATGAAAAAATTAAATAGAAAACCTAACGAATTCACTTGGAAATTCCATAGGATTTCCATAGGATATCTATTGGAATTGCATTGAAAAATTCTATTTGTTTTTTCGATAAGAAAAAGCCTAGTTCTATTTGAAGTTTTCTCTTGAGATTTTTTCTATAAGAATGCTTGAGCATCAATTTTCTAAGTCTTTTCCACTCGGATCCTGTAATGCAAAACAAAACAAAATCCAGCGGAAAATTTGTGCCCGATAATTCTAATAAAAAAAATCTCAAAAAGTAAAATTCGAACAGAAATTCAAAATATTTTGACTTTTTCCTATTAAATATGCAATAGAATCAGCGCAAAAACAAGTAGAATGTTTCAACAGAATTCCAATAAAAATACTATAAAAACTCCGGAAAATCCTATAGAATTCCAATAGAATTTTCTAACGAATTTGCTAGGTTTGCTATTCAATTTTTTTATACGTGATAGTGTGAAAAAAAATTAGAAAATTTCAGCCAAAGAAATTCTATAGAGAATATCTGAATCGAATAAGTTGTATAAAAAAATTTACTATTTTTATAGAATAGTTTCTATTGAACATTTCAATAAAATCGGCGAGAAGTAATAGAAAGTTCAATAAAATTGCTCCAAAAGATTTGCCTTCAAATCCAATAGAATTTTCTAACGAATTCGCTAGATTTAGAGTGAAAAAAATAAGAAAATTTGAGCCGAGAAAATTCTATAGAGAATATCTCAATCAATGGAATAAGTTGTATAAAAAATTTACTAATTCTATAGAATATTTTCTATTGAACATTTCAATAAAATCGGCGAGAAGTAATAGAAAGTTCAATAAAATTGCTCCAAAAGATTTGCCTTCAAATCCAATAGAATTTTCTAACGAATTCGCTAAATTCAGAGTGAAAAAAAATAAGAAAATTTGAGCCAAGGAAATTCTACAGAGAATATCTCAATCAATGGAATAAGTTGTATAAAGAAATTTACTATTTCTATAGAATATTTTCTATTGAACATTTCAATAAAATCGGCGAAAAGAAAGTTCAATAAAATTGCTCCAAAAGATTTGCCTTCAAATCCAATAGAATTATCTAGCTAATTCGCTAGGTTGACGGGAAGCAGTAATTCCCTTATTAGTGAATCATTCCCGTTTTCAATTTTCCTGACGTGGAAAAACGAAGGTAAAAAAATAAAATGACATTTATGTGACAACATAAAATGGTTGGAAGATAAACATCTCTCTTCCAAGAAATTTCAATGTTTTTATGGAATTTTTTCCACAACTCCTAGTGCATTTTTCTTTATAAATTGCTCTGTTGGGATTATAATTTACGAATGAATAGAACTTTCTGAGGACAATTTAATTTTTTCTAACCTGCCGCAAGCTGAGGTACAGCTCCCAAATGTACAAAATCCATATCACAGTGAGTATCTCAAAACGTATGTGTTCTTCAACAAAATTCATCAAGGTCCCCATAATTAATTAATTTAATATTTGAACACCACTCCGATATTATCATATGGATGTTGAACTTGATTTTACGGTTAATCGTGTACGGCTACGGGTGGAAGCTAGAATCAATCGGCCAAACAATACCGGTACGAATGTAGTCACAAATCGTACTGAGAATGAGCGACTGTGCAGAGGGCAAGAGGGGTCAAGAAACTTTCCTGCTGGATTCCCCGGACTCTCAACCAACCGCGTTCGACGAGGAGAAAATCCAATGGGAACACGATGCCGTATATGTGAGGTGCGGTAATTATTTTTAAAGGATGTTTTGGTGAAGAGTTATTTTTCTTGAATAAAAAAATTAAGGAAATCCAAGCGGGGGAGGTTGGGGTAAAACGGACACTTTTGACTTGTTTTTAAATATTCCTGAGGGGTTGAAATGTTGATAAAATTTAATAATTTTTTTTTCAATACAAGGAACAATTCTTTCCCTCAGTGACAAGCCTAAACTGAGATCAATTGATCAATTTGTTTCTGAGTTATGAATAATTGAAAAAAAGTCTAAAGTGTCCATTTTACCCCACCGGCAACTATCGTTTACAGTTTGGTCTGTACCAATTGCATGAGAGTAATTTGAAAAAAATCGTGAATATTCAGTGCTATTGAAATTACATTTTGCACCGAATCATTATTTTTTTAAACATTCGTTGTTTATAAAGAAATAATTGAAATTGTTTAAACTTCCGGAAATCTTATTCTTTTAGGCGTGAAATCGATTTCTGGGGAAATTCTGAATATAAATAAATGTGTTACGATTGCGAACAAATGATTTTTATGACGGAAAATTGATTGTTTATAAATTATTTATAGAAAATGCTCATAGTTTCCAAAATTGCACTTTTTTAATTATTTCATCAATTTTTCTCCAAAAGTGAACTTTCCAATTTTATTTCAGATTTTTAAAATGTTTTCTAGCGGTTCTATATCAGATTCAAATTTTAAAAAAACTAAAAATTGAAATTTCATTTTTTCGAATTTTTTGAGTATAAAATATGAGTACTAAAATCATCAGCATGGTAGGAACAATCCCCTGCAATTTTCAAATTTCACCGCGGTTGAGGAAAAATCACGCGGAAAATTTTGTTTTTGACATTTTTTCTCGAAAAACAAAATTTTTCTTTCCCGAGGTAAACCTGCCCTTAATAGTATTATAGCGCTTTTCTTAAACTGTTTTTTTTCAAACTTATCTGAATGTGTTTCTTCAAAACTACTTTTTTTGTTTATAATTTTTACATGTTTCTTGAAACCTGGATTGACCTCTAAAACAATTGAACCCTAACAGGCAAGGGGGGGTGAGGGGTTAGAGGTTAATCCTGGTTTCAAGAAACATGTAAAAATCTAAAACAAAAAAAATAGTTTTGAAGAAACATACTCAAATAAGTTTGAGAAAAAGCGGTTCAAGAAAAGCGCTATTAGTAATCTATTGTTCCTAGTCTATAAATTTGGAGAAAATACATACCTTCTTGTTTAGTTTTTCTGCTTCTTTTCCAATGAAAATGTTCAATGAAAAATATTTTATAGAAATAAAAAATCAATAAAATTTGATTTTTCGATACCACTTACTCGATTCAGATATATTCAATAGATGTTTATTTTTCTTTTTTCTACTGTCTAATTTCCGTGACTCATTTCACTACTAAATCCACTTAAAATGAAACAGAAATAAAGATCGAAAAGTGTTTGTCTACCATTTCAAAGCAAAATGTATTTTATTTTCACAAAACTTCAGAAAATTTTTTCAAATTACGACATTTATATAAAAAATTATGCCAATAGCTTAGGTATGAAAATACTTCTGAAGAAGTTCTTCGTAGATGTCTTTGTCTGTCTGCAGGAACAGGCAAAATATCACACGATCGATCTAGAAAAGAAATTCATACAAATGTTGTATTGATTACAATGAACAATTACATTGACTTTTACGATTGGTTATAGAAATAAAAATGTTATATTACCTCATCTGGATTTTCCTGGAGAAAAGTTTTGACAGTGTTTATGGCAACTTCAGCCGCAGGTCTCTGAGGATATCCATAAACTCCAGTTGATATGCAAGGGAAAGCAATAGTCTTCACGCCATTGTCTTTAGCCACTTGGAAGCAATTGCGATAACAGTCTGTCAGTTTCTCTGGCTTTTCTCCTCGAGGTCCAACCGTATGAATGACATCTGCATGATGAAATGAAAATAATTTACGAGATAAATTAAAATAAGACAGATGAATCATTGAATGGTTGTCGCGGCATACATTTAGCTGGCAATTTATATCCGCCAGTAATTTTGGCTTCTCCAACGGAACATCCGTTCAAGGTGGCGCATTCTTTCTTCAGGGTCGGACCAGCCGCTCTGTGAATTGCTCCATCAACTGAAGAAACATTTTTTTTTAGAATTTGTTGTATTTTGTCGCGCTTTGTTTAGATATTTTGTCCTACGAACTGCAGTCGATAGAATGTTCATCAGAAACAATTTTATGGAAAAAATCAACAGAATTTGAATTTTCTACACAACTTAGTCTATTGAGATATTTTCTTGCAGTTTTTTAGTGGATTTTTTCATGAGGAGGGACTAAAAAGGAAATGAAAAATAAATCTAGTAAATTGATCAAATAGTTCTATTGAATTTTTATTGAATTTGGTATTAGTTTTCGATTGATTCTGTTGAAATGCTCCATAGAAAATATTCTATAGAATAAGTCAATTGAATTCGATTTTTCTATGCAACTTATTTCATTGAGATATTTTTTATAGAATTTCCTCGGCTCAAATTTTCCAAGTTTTTTCATTAGATTTTTTCTTTATCAAGAAAATTGAACGAAAAATTTGGAAAATTAGATATTTTGAGGTGAGAAATATTACCTCCTCCACCTCCCATCAAGCTTGAATTAGCAGCGTTGACAATTGCGTCGATTTCAAGGGATGTTATGTCACCTTGCCACATTGACACTTTCTTCGCTAAATCAGACGTAATTTCACCACCCCCTTTATTTTTCTTGATATATTCAGGCAGGGTCATGATTTGCTCTAAAGTGGTTATCTCAGATTTGTAATGTTGTCTCTTCTCGTCTCTGGACATCTTCAAAAACTTCTCTGGAATAATGTTTTGTTTCAATATTCCGCAGTAAAGCTGCTTAGATAGTCTAGTAATGAAGTTACCTGAATTTCATTAAAAAACCTAGCGAATTCACAAAACAATTCTATTAGAATTCTATTGAACTCTATTAGTTTTTGCCCGATTTCATTGCCTAGCGAATTTGCCAGGTTTTTCTACTAATTTTTTTCGTGTGACTTTACTTAAGGATGTCCAAGTACTTTCGCTATTTTTCTCCAGTGAAATGTTTTTCTATTTTTGTAGTAGATCATCAGAGCTTTCATTTAAGCTCCATTAAACCCTGAGTTTCCAGACATTTCACAATGACTTTATTATTTAAACTTTGCAGGTCTGAATCCGAATATGATATTAAACGGTTAGAAAACGTTTTCAAAATGAGAAAAAAATTAGAAAGTTTACTTTTGCCGGAAAATTGATGAAATAATTTAAAAATTGAAATTTTTGAAAATTATAAACGTTTTCTGCAAATAATTTATAAATAATCAATTTTCCACCATCAAAGTCATGTGTTCGCAATCGTAACAAATTTATGCATATTCAGAATTTCACCAGAAATCGATTTCATATGCCTAAGAAATAAGCACTCTGGAAGTTTAAATAATTTTAATTATTTATTTACTAGCGAACGGGCGCTTCGCATCCGTCACCAGATTACTTTATACTATTTTATTTTATTTCATTCTCTTCCCCTTTCCATCTTCAAAATGAAATTAATTTAATTTTATCCACTCGTATTCTTATTACATATATATTTGTTTCCGTAATTTACAAGTTACACTATTGAATGAAGATGAATTATGTTAAAGATCAATAAAGTATTTTTTTTATCAAAACAAACACAAAACGAAAATCATTCGAAATCTAAAAAATAGAGAAAATTGGCTTTTATTCGTTTCTGTCAGTGGAAACATGGAATCACTGTTTTTTCTTTCAATGTGGTCGGGATATGAATATTTTGCCATTTTATTATCCAAGTTTAACGAGAAGAAATGAAAAAATGTACACGTAGACGGGAAGAAATAAAAAATTAATGTTTAATGTTTCCGGAAAGTTTTAAAATCGATATATATTTTCGAATAACGGAACAATACCCATAAAATTGTGCAAATTACAAGCATTTTCTAGAAATAATCCATAAACAGTCAATTTTCCACTATAAAAAATACGGATTCCGGAAGTTTAAACTATTTCAATTATTTATTTATAAACAACGAAGGCTAGAAAAAATAATTCTGTGCAAAATGTATATTTGAATGACGCTGAATATTCATGATTGTTTTCAAATTTATCTCACGCAATTTAATTCACAAATTTGATGATTGAAAATGGTTGAATCTATATAGTGTGGTTTATACTAAACTGTAAAAGATACTTTGGCTATTTTTACTGTAGTGAAATGCTTTTCTACTTTTGTAGTAGTACATCAGAACTTTCATTTAAGCTCCCTTTAACCCTAAGTTTGCGGACATTTTACAATGATTCTATTATTTCAACTTTACAAGTCAAAATTTGAATCTCGATATTGAACCGTTACAAAACATTTTAAAAATCTGAAAGTTTAGTTTTGCAAGAAAATTGATGAAATAATTAAAAAATTGCAACTTGTAAAAATTACAAGCATGTTCTAAAAATAATCCATATAAACAATCAATTTTCCACCATAAAAAATGCGGATTCCGGAAGTTTAATCAATTTCAATTATTTATTTATAAACAACGAATGTTAAAAAAAATAATTCTCTACAAAATGTAATTTTTGAATGAGGCTGAATAGTCATGATTTTTTTTTCAAATTTATCTAACGCAATTTAATTCACAAATTTGATGATTGAAAATGGTTGAATGTAGATTCAACCATTTTCAATCATCAAATAGTGTGAAACTACACACTTACTATAGTGTGGTCTATACCAAACTGTAAAAGGTATTTGGATATCCTTAAATCCATCACAGAATCGCATTCCAGACGCGCCGTTGCATTCATCTATATGAATAAATAATCCATCATATTTACCCTTCTCCTCCGTGAACGACATTGTAGACAAATCCTTAAACACTGTATTCAATGCCACACCAAAGCCTCCCCACAATTTTTTCGAAAGAATAGATCTGTCAACTCCCGTGACCACCTGCAATTTTCAAACAGTTCAATATCAGTAGTTTTTGCGCATTGCTCCAAAACGCTTACTCTGAGTATTTTCATGATGAACTACTCCAAAATGAAAGGTGTTTCAACTTACTAATGATTGGAAACGAATTTTGGTCAGAGTTAATTAATCTTTCCGAATTATTTCGATCGATAAAAGTCAAAATTTATTGCTTTCGGGTGAATAACTGTAACCGGCGTATTTCACCGTTCCAGATCAGCTGGAATCTTGCATGTGTGTTGGGATCGATTCACCAGTGCAACTGCGTGCAAATATATACGTATTCTTGCCACCTGTCGGTAAGTCGAGCATTTAAAATTAATTCGAATATCAAGATCCGCAAGTACGAAAATAGTATATTTCGTACCGAGTGCAAAAAACATTTTTTCACGAGTTACGAACAATATTTTTCATCACAATGTGGCGGAAATTGGACTTTTAGACACGCGGAGCGTGAATTTTCTAGAAAATTTGCTAATTTTTCTATTGAATTGATTCATACGTGGAATGTAGTAGCAGTGCCGAAAAGTCATTTGTTTATGATTTTTTATTGATGAAATTGTTGCAAATACGGAAAAATGACGACTCACCCTCCTAAAATCCCGCGTTTTTATAGAAAAAAAATTCTGGCCGTTAAGGCCAGCGTTCAATTATTCATTAATAATTTGTTAATAAAAAAATTCACTGGAATTCAACCTGGGGACCTAAAGGAGAAAAAAATTCGCACAAATATAATTAATAATTCATTTTGTCATATGTAATAGATTCTTCTGTAGATTTTATTGATACATAAGAAAGAATTGTAAGATTGAACCTTATGACAAGGCATTAGCATAACATCAGTGGTATACAAGATGGGTTAATCCGTTGTTTTTTTTTTTAAATCAAAAATAAATGGAATTACAAAATTATTCTTCAGGTTCGTTTGCCCAGGGCTTTTTGCGTCGCTTCCGTCTTCTTCTGGGCAGCCTGTTCCTTCTGCTTCTTCTCGTCCTCCCTTCGTTTAGCAGCTTCTTCTCTCTGTTGCTTAATTATGGCTAATCGTGCTAGGTCTGCACGTGCCTCATCGGTCTTACCAGCGGCATGGAGCTTCTGATAATTCGCGTAGGCACGCTGTTTTTCTAATTGTTCTCTGGAAAGGGGGGAAATTTTCGTTATTGAAGATCAAATTTATTAGATGGACTTTAAAGGGAGAATGAATGAACGATGAAAATCTTGTTTCATCAAAACAATTAGAATTTTAACGAGAATTCCCTAGAATTTCAATAGAATTTTCTATCGAATTCGCTAAGGTTTTCTGTTCAATTTCTTCATAGGTGAATTCTCCCAAAAAAATTCAACATTCAATTCAATAAAATAGTATAAAACGACAAATGATATAGGATAGAAGAAAAGATGAGCAAAATGACCATTCGACAGTATTTTTCCCACTTGTTCATCTCTAAAAGCTTTGATAATAGTATTATAGTTAAGGAGATGTGAAAAATTCTACTTGCTATGTCTCGTTTCATCTCTCCATTGTCCGATCACAAAAGTTTTCAATTCATATCATCTCAGGAATTCGATTTAAATTCGTTATTTACCTTTCTCGTCGAGATAACTCAGGCTTCGACGATTGTTGCGCTAAATCATTATTCAACGTTGAAAGTTTCTTTGCTTTTTTCTGGACTCTGTTGGGATTCTCCACCTCAATTAAAGCTTCAACTCCCTTCGCCTTTCCCTGGATTCATAAATAAAAAACTAGCTCTATTTTTCAGTGTTACCTTTCATAGGATAAACAGTTATGACGTTTTGCGAATGAATACTGAGAGCTCAAATTGGATCATGTTTTCTCAGAGTAATAACATCCAGTATTGAAATGATTTTGAAATCAATTTTTGTAGAATATGTATTTTGAAATCCAAGGGAGATGACAGAAATTTTATGAATGTTTCTGTCAGAAACGAATTTCTGAAAGAGAATTATGAAATATTGCGCTACAATTTTCAACGTAAAAGTGCTGAAGTAGAACTCAGAATTGGTCAAATTGTCTATATTGTCCTTGATTTGAACCCTCGAAAGAGTCTAAGGTAACTCTATCTAACGTAAAGATTAGTTTTTAGAAACTCAATTCAATTGAAAGTCAAAAATTCGAAAATTCATCAATTGTTCAAAATTTTGGCCTTTCCACTGATTTTGATCCCAAAAGCTCTTTGCAAAATTTTCTAAATTCTCCACCCCCCGAGAAATGACGAAATATTCGACGATAATTTCAAAGCCTGAAAACTAAGAATTTCGAAATCCTCACCTCATTCTGTCTACCATTAATCGATTCAAATATAAAAAAGACCCACATTATATAGACAATTCTTTCAAAACATAATATAATGCAGACAATTCTTTCTAGTCAGCGTTAAAATAAAAAACTACAATACTACTGCTTCAATTTTTAAGGTGAAGAATTAAAAAATTCAACTAAAAATTCATCGCTCCCCTCAAAATCGAGATCTTGAGGTCTTCTCGCTGATTTTGGTCTCAAAAGCTCTCTCCACAATTTTCCAAATTTCCCAGCCCCAAAGAAATGACGAAATATTTCATAATAATGTCAACATCCTCACCTCATTCTATCCACCATTAACATTAAATGTCAAAAAAATATTCTTCATTCATTATCCTCTACCATTCCACTACGAAACCGATTCAAACATAAAAACAACAATAAAACTCCAGTCAACATCATAAAATAAAAACCTCCAATATTGTCACTCCAATCGTCAAGGTCAAGAGTTCGAAAATTCAGTTAAAAATCCATCTCTCCCCTCAAAATCTCGGTCTTCCCACTGATTTTGGTCCCAGAACTTCTCTCCAAAATCTCCCAGACTCCCCAGCCGACAATAAATACCAAATAATACTCAAATAATACTTGAAAAATCCTCACCTCATTCTCAGACTCTGAAGACTCCGACTCGCTCTCACTCTCAGATTCCGACGCCTGTTTCGCCTTGCCGGCCTTCTTCGGCTGTTCCTCTTCCTCACTGGAGGAGTCGCCGCCCTTTTGTTGCTGCAAGCCCAAAAGAAATAATGAAAAACCCTCGACAACACTCGCCCACGTCAATCAACTTAACCTCTGAAAGACTCACCCTCCACCTTCTCTTCTCCTCGTCCGCTCTCCTCTGTTCCTCGAGCTCCTCAGGGTTCGTAAAATGACGATTACGTCCCTTGTGATTGACAAATTTACCTGCACGAAAAATCAAAAGCCCCCAGGAGACCATTAAAAAATAATAAAAATGTGTTCAGGGTCAGCCCGACATTGAAGACTGAAAACCCACGTCTTCAGGACTACAAAAAACGTGGGCTTGGTTGAACATCATTCAATAAAAATCACCGTAAAAACATTATAATATTGTGTCTCAACTCACCACGTGGCATTTTTATTCAACTAAATTTACTTAGCAAAAATTTTGTGAACACAACCTTTTTGGTTGGGGCAAGGTTTTTGTTTGTAAATTTTAATTTACGGGAATTATCTTGACGTGAGACGGCTGTCCCCCGCGGTGTCAAGCGGATCAACAGGGAATCGTTCCCTTGGATTCTTGGATTTCACGGAAATGAAATTGTTCGGTTGGTGAAACTGTCGCAATCGAATAATCAAAGTCGAATTGTTCGCTTTATTTCAAGAGAAACGAGGAGAGTATTTCCTTTCTAATATTTCGGGAATAAATTGGGATTTTTTCAAGGGGAATTGTTCCCTCATTTTTAATGATCTAATTGGTATAATTATTTATTCAAAACTCGGTAAAATTATGGTGTAGTGCCCAGACTGTAAATTAGTGTCTTGATTTGTCGGGAGGGGGCGCAAGTCTCTGAGTGTTTGACGCATAACCTCTAATTTATTTGGAGCTAGCTGTTTTCAGTTGCTTACGTGTGTTTTGGGTGATCATTAAATACTGATAATTGGTGCTAAAATAGTATTTGAGGATGCCGAAAGTGAGGAGGAGTAAGAAGTCACCTCCAGACGGTTGGGAACTGATCGAACCGACTCTCGAGGAGTTGGAGCAGAAGATGAGAGAAGGTATGTTTGGGTTCACGCAGGAGAAAATCTTCTGTAGATAGATTTAGCGAATTTAGTAGAAATTTCTGATGGATTTCTGCTGAAATCTTCGAGGGTAAACGAATTCTATCGTTTTTTTTCGGAATTTTTCAATAGGATCGGCCAAAAACAGAAAAGTTCAGTAGAAATCCGATAGAATTTTCTACCAAATTCCTTGGGTTTTACTCGAAAATTCCCATGTAGTGGCGTTACGTTGAAGTTGATTTGTGAGATTATTGTGGATTAATAACTGCAATTTTGATTACAGCTGAAACCGAGCCACACGAAGGCAAACGAAAGCAAGAATCTCTGTGGCCGATATTCAAAATTCATCATCAGAAATCGAGATATATCTATGATCTGTTCTACAGACGAAAGGCTATTAGCAGAGGTGAGAAGAGATATTTTTCATGAATCGAGGTTACTGGCTCCCGGATGTTTTTCCCCCCGAAAAAATTGCGCGGACAAAATTCCCGGAATTATTTTCCCGTACGAATGTTACAAACAATTACACAAACACATTATCAACGTTAATTTGATTTATTACATCCTTCAATCGTCGAAGACACGCCAGATGAGAATTCAGCTTTTTCAGTAGATCAATAATAAATAAATTACGTTACTGCAATAACTTAATTGTCAACACTTTCGAACGAATTCCCCCAAATAGTTCAAACAAATCTCTTGCCCCACTAATCAATGAATCTTCATTAACAAGCATTCTCGTCCTACAAAGTCGCAGATTCATTAAAAAAAACATTGAGAACATTCAACAAAACATCATCTTACACTACTAAAATAATCTATTTCAAAACGAACATATTTCCAAACAACCAATCATGAATGAATAAATTACATTTCCGAAAAATGAACAGTCAACGTATTCAAAAAAATTTCCCTACATACTTTCCAACATTAATAATAAAGTTAGAAATTATAATATGTTTATTTTTCATTTTTGCCGGTGATTTTTTTCTTTTCGGTGATTTTCAGGGGAAAATAATTCCGGGGGAATATTTAGACGAGGGATTTTTTTCCACGAGGAAATTTTTCCGGGGGGAAAAATCCGGTCACCGAGGTTACTTGTATTACAAATTTTTGGCCCAAATTATCGGGACACTTTTTGGGAATAATCGGATGTATGGTCGAGTTGGTAAGGTCCGCCTACACCCTAAATGCTTCAGAGGAGTTCCCAGCTGACGTAGCCATTGGCAGAGAACGATGTGGTGATGTCAACCCACATTATTCTATTCCTGATCAATCGAATTTAACAGACTTAAGAATTTTTGACTGAAATTTTAGGATACACTTTTTGGTCAAATTTTTATGAAGTTTATGGACATTTCCCCTGAAATTTGATGAATTTCGTCATTGAAAATTTCCAGCTAAACGAAAAAATCAATAGAAACTATAAATTTCAATTCAATTATTTCCTGGAAATTAATGAAAATTGCGAAAATTAAGAGAGATACGTATTAAAAAATTCATCGGAAAACCTTAGTGAATTCGTTAGAAAATTCCATTAAAATTCTGTAAAAATTCTATGGGGATTTTATTAAAATTCTTGAGATTATCCCCTGGGATGATTCTAACTTAATTATTCATAATTTCAATTGTAGAATTATATGACTACTGCCTGAATGAGAAAATCGCAGACAAGAATCTCATTGCAAAATGGAAGAAAGTGGGATACGAGAACTTGTGCTGCCTCCGTTGTATTCAGACTCGAGATACAAACTTTGGGACTAATTGTATATGTCGCGTGCCGAAGGGCAAACTAGAAGAAGGGAGGATCGTTGAATGCATCCACTGTGGATGCCGAGGATGTTCTGGTTAATTTTACGAAATTTAAAGTTATCTTAAGACTTGAGACTTATCAATTGTTTCTAAATCAATTAATCTTGTAAATAATAAGAAATTCATGAATAAATTACACGTTTTAATATCAACACGAACTATTTTTCAGTAAATCAAAGATATTGTTCCTGTCTCTATTTATTCTGTCTTTATTCTTCTTTTCAGAATGACAAATGCAATTCACTCTTGAAAAATTATTGAATAATAAAAGAATTACAAGTGAAAAATTAATTCAGTTCATAAAAAAATGGATTTACCCATTTTGTTTCACTACTTCGTCACTGCTATTGTTCTTCAAAAATATTAAAAATATATTTCCTCACAAAATCATTCAAGCTCTCATCAACAACTGATTTATTAACATACATATAAAAATTTATTTAACCATTGAATTCAATTTTTTCGATTGAAGTCCTAAGTCTTCAACGTTCCGATAATGAGTGACTCTCAATTGTTTTTGAATTAACACAAATTACGTTTTTTAGTAAATCAAAGACATTTTTTCTGTCTGTATTTATCACATTTCTTCCTTTCAAAATGACAAATGGAATTCAGTCTTGAAGAATTATTGAATAATAAAAGAATTACAAATGAAAAATTAATTCAGTTCATAAAAAAATGGATTTGCCCATTTTGTTTCACCACTTCGTCACTGCTATTGTTCTTCAAAAATATGAAAAATATATTTCCTCACAAAATCATTCAAGTTCTCATCAACGACTGATTTATTAACATACATATAAAAATTTATTTAACCATTGAATTCAATTTTTTCGATTGAAGTCCTAAGTCCTCAACGTTCCGATAATGAGTGACTTGGGACTTCTCAATTGTTTTTGAATTAACACAAACTACATTTTTTAGTTTTTCTGTCTGTATTTATGACATTCCTTCCTTTCAAAATGACAAATGGAATTCAGTCTTGAAGAATTATTGAATAATAAAAGAATTACAAATGAAAAATTAATTCAGTTCATAAAAAAATGGATTTGCCCATTTTGTTTCACCACTTCGTCACTGCTATTGTTCTTCAAAAATATGAAAAATATATTTCCTCATGAAATCATTCAAGTTCTCATCAACGACTGATTTATTAACATACATATAAAAATATATTTAACCATTGAATTCAGTTTTTTCGATTGAAGTCCTAAGTCCTCAACGTTCCGATAATGAGTGACTTGGGACTTCTCAATTGTTTTTGGATTAACACAAACTACATTTTTTAGTTTTTCTGTCTGTATTTATGACATTTCTTCCTTTCAAAATGACAAATGGATTTCAGTCTTGAAGAATTATTGAATAATAAAAGAATTACAAATGAAAAATTAATTCAGTTCATAAAAAAATGGATTTGCCCATTTTGTTTCACCACTTCGTCACTGCTGTTGTTCTTCAAAAATATGAAAAATATTTCTTCACAAAATCATTCACGTTCTCAACAACTGATTTATTAACATACATATAAAAATTTATTTAACCATTAAATTCCATTTTTTCGACTGTAAAAATCTGGCGCTGAAATAAAGTGGAGTCTCAACGTTCCAATAATAAGTGACCGCCTTATCCGAGCATTCGATATTAACTCGTAAAGTCTCTTCATCCCTTCTCGCAATAGTGAATATGATTCTCGTACCAGAGTGGACTGAGGGGAGTTGCATGAGTTTCTCCTCTCCATCCATGAAAATTTTACCCCGCGCAGTGATCATCAGTGATCCCCTTCGCCTCAAAGAGTCATTTTTTCCTCCAGGCTCTGATAATAAGGCGATTCCTTCGTCGCTCATGACTTGAGCTGGAACTTCTAAAAACTAATGACGAAGGGATTATTCGAATGTTCTGAAATCTGATCATCCTGTTCTTCTCTTCTAATCTCATTACCTTGAACTCAATTATTTGATTGGCGTCTATGAGGGCTTCACGGGAAAATACCGCACTGACGTGATCGTTAATTTTCGCTGCGACTGTTCCATTATTCGTGATCATATAATCTTCATTATTGAGGGACCAACCTGCAGGGAGGAATCTTATTATGGGAAATGCACTCGAATGATTGAATTACAGGTGATTGTATTCATCAAATCCAGGGTTTAATGAATGAATGAAAGATTTTCATTGAAGAGAAACTATTATTCCTAGTGGATTAAGAATATCCAAGTTTTTTTTACAGTTTGGTACAAACCTCACTGTTCAATCATTTTTAATCATCAAATTTGTTGATTAATTTGTCTTAGAAAAATTTGAAAGAAATCACGAATATTCAGCGTCATTCAAATTAAATTTTGCGCCGATTTTTTTTTAAACATTCGTTGTTTATAAATAAATAATTTAAATTGTTTAAACTATCGGAAACCTTTTTTTTAAAGCATGAAGTTGATGTCTGATAAAATTATGAATATAAATAAATTTGTTATGATTCCACACAAATAATTTTTTTAGTGGAAACTTAATTGTCTATAAATTATATACGGAAAATGTTCGGAATTTTAAAAAATTGCTATTTTTTAATTATTTCATGGATCTTCCTCTATAAGTAAACTTTCAAATATTTTTTCAGATTTTTAAAATGTTTTCGGGCGGTTCAATATCGTGATTCAAATTCAGACCTGTAAAGTTTACATAATAAAATCATTCAAAGCAAAATGTAGACTTATTTTATAGATAATTTTTTCAGCTGTAGTAAATATTTCAAGTAATATTCCCAGAGAAATGGTTTATTTGAATTGAATAAACTTCATTCGAATTACATAATTCTTAATTTGGTTTCAATGAAGGATTCATTTAGAACATTTGAATTATTTATTCCCCACAATTGAAAACCACGTATATCATCAACGATAATTGCACGTTATTTTTTTTCATTCTATTTTTCGTTCCTTTTCCTCAAGAAAATCAACAAGAAAAATTTAGAAAATTTGAACCGAAGAAATTCCATAGAAAATATCTCAATAGAATAAGTTATATAGAAAAATCGAATTTTATTGACTTTTTCTGCAAAATATTTTCTATTGAACATTTCAATAGGATCGATTAAAAACTAATAAAAAGTTGAACAGACATTCAATACAATTGACTAACGAATTCCCTAGGTTTTTCTATTATTAAATTTTTTCGTAGGTAACTTCATTAATATTCACCAAGAATATTTTTCAAACGAATAGAAAAAAATCAAATGCTATTTTATTTCATTCAAATGTGTCATTACTCTGGGGTAAGAGTATAGAGTATAGAGACTTACCATAATTTGGCACTGATGTCTTGGTAATTCTCATTGAGCTCCACGCAGACTCCAGCGATTGAATCCCAACTCTGAGAGTAATTGGACGATTAATTTCGACATTTTTAACGAAGCAAGACTCCTCACTCCCCTCGTAGATTGTCGTAAACTCGTTGGAGGTGGGATCGAGGACCTCTCCAAGTGCCCTTTGGAGAACGTAAATGTGATCCTCAAAAGCATATTCAGGATCTGCGATGCCCCACTTGACGAATACCGACCCCGGTTTTTCTTCTATATCCGTTATCTGAACTGGACCCAGTCGTAAGATCGTTCCCATGTTGTAGACTCTGTTGAGGAGTTCATTGACTTGTGCTCTTGATGGCGACTTGAAGTTTAGGTAAGGGAGTTCGTCCAAGAAAGGCACTGCTGGTATTCTGTGATAAATGTGATGCTCTTATTAATCATACAATTATTAGTGATTGATTGATTCTACGAGGAAAAAAGCATTTCTTTACGGCTAGCTAGCTAGAAATTTTCGTATAAAATCACTCATTATATGGAGATAATTCGGGAGTGAAGATGTGAGAGAACGATTCATTCTATTTTGTTCAACAACTGGAATTTTTATAAAAGAAAAATACTTTTTAAATTTTTATAGAATTATAGAATTTTTAATGTAAAAATGATGATGATTGTACATTCAATTATGAATTAATGATTGATGGAAAGAAAGAAATTTTGTAAAATTCAATGGATTATTGAAATTTGAAGAAATAATCATTATTTTCACGGAATTCCATCATAAAGTGAATTGAAATTGAAGTGTTAATTGGACTTTACTAAAATTGACAGATTTTTCGATAATCGAAGTTATTAAAATTCCACTTCAATCGATTATTAAGCAATAGTTTAAGAATTTTATAAATAAATGAAAATGAAGTACAGCTGAAAAAATCATCGGCTAAAAATATATCTCGTTTTGAATTTTTTTTCGAATCTTTAATATTAAAACAATTATAATTGGACATTCAATTATGAATGGGTGATTGAATTCTTCATTTTTGTATTTGAATTTCTTCATTCTTCATGGAATGAAAATTTTTTATAAAATTGAATGGATTATGGAAATTTGAGGCAATAATCATTATTTTCAATAAGTTTCTTCATAATATCAAATTAAAATAGAAAATTTAGGATAGCCAAGTACTTTGGCTATTTTTTCTTCAGTGAAATGCTTTTCTATTTTTGTAATCCAAAATTAGAGCTTTCATTTGAGCCCCATTTGACCCTAAATTGTCGGACATATTACAATGATTTTATTATTTAAATTTTGCAGGTCTGAATTTAAATTTCGATATTGAACCGTTAGAAAATTATTTTAAAATTTCAATAAAAAATTAGAAAGTTTATTTTTAGAGGCAGATTAATAAAACAGTTAAAAAATGGCACTTTTTGAAAATTACGAGCAATTTCTATAAATAATTTAATTGGAATTTAATTCGTAATCGTAACAAATTTATTCATGTTCAGAATTTTTCAGATTTTTCGCACGCAATTTAATTGACAAATTTGATGATTGAAAATGATTGAATCTATAGTGTGGTCTGTACCGAACTTTGAAAGATACTTGAATATTCTAAATATAATGGACTGATTTTTGATGAATGATGCACGATGCAAAAATAACGTTAATTGAACAGACAATGATGAACAAATGATTAAATTCTCCATTTAAATGCGGCAGCGAGATATAAAATTAACAAAATGAGTAATTAACCTCATTAAATCCCAGAATATAACAGCGGTATAGAAGATTGACTGAACAATACTTCAAATTAAAGTTCAAATATAAATGGAGGATACTTTTGAATTTGGCTCGAATTACCTTACAAATTTAATCCTAAGTAAATTATTGATATTCCATTTCAATAGAATTGCTCCTGTCGAGCGTTGAAAGAGAAGAACGACGAAGGAACTCTGTAATTAACTTTCATCATTAAATAAGCATGAGGTGAAATGTTTCATCATCAATGTTGAATTCCTTCAACTCCACTCCATTTACCTCAATTTAACTGAAATCCCGAAAAAATATGGCTCACATACCCTCCAATTTGTCTGTCTGCACTCAATAATTCATGGCGCTCCACATGGCTCATAGAGTGGTATTCATTCTTCATGCTTTCGATTGTGGAAATGGACTTTTTAGTCTTCAATATTTGCCTGTGGATTTCTTCTCGACAGGCTTTCAACGGGACTAGGCTTTCATTCTTGAATACTTTGGCTTCCAACTTCATCAATTCTCGCTTTTTGTTTATCTCCTTCGCTATATTCGAGATCAAGTGGTCGTACGAATCATCGATTTCTTGTAATACTCGGTCTGTGGTTTTGATAACCTGAAAACACATTCGAAAGTGAGTTGAGATATTTTGTTAAGACATTTTGACGACAAGTTGGAAGTGAAAATTTTCAATGTTTTTGCTAGTCTTTAAAGTGTTAAAATTTGTTGGCTGAAATTTTTGGTGTACTTCTTGGGAATTTCTATTAAATTAGAGTGGGAGTTCCTCTGAAATTAGAAGGAATTTCATCAGTGAAAAATGAAAATTTTATGGAACAATAAAAGGAAATTTTAAATTTCAGTTGGAGTATTCTATGAAAATTAATTGAAAATTCAGCTTAATTTCGTAAAGAAAATTGATGGTTTTATAAAAAATTAAAAAAATCAAAATTGACTTATCTCCTTTTTACTACTTCGCTACTGAAATTGAGAGTTCTATGAAAAAACATCGCAGAAAATTCTTCAATTTTTTAGACTAATGGACAGGCAAGTGAACCCAACATTTCAGCTGCAGTAGCTATCATAACATAAAATAAACAAAGTTCGTCTTATGCACACCCTCTTCCAGGATTTGTTTTCCAAATTAATAATTCACCTACTGGAAGACTCAATCAGAAAGAGAATAATACCTTCTAATCAAACATTCGTGTTTCCCATCAGGAATCGTAAACTGAGAGAATATCAGCAGAGTTCTCAAACCAGTCTTACTTGTGCCAAAAAAAAAGTTTTTGAAAAATGATCAAAGAAAGTTTTTTTGTAGCAAATATGCGAAGCAAGCGTCGAGATTGAAAATTTTTATTGTAAAAATAGATTGAGTCTTTCCAAAAAAAAATTATTCTCTGTGCAAGCAAGAAATGTAATTTTTATCACTACGTCTTCGTTATTCGGTGCTCCCATACGTATTGAAGAAATGAAATATAATGAAAAACGTTTTTCATTATCAAAGAAGGATTTTTTGTGGCAAATGTGCGAAGCATGCGTCGAGATTGAAAATTTTTATTGTAAAAATAAATTGAGTCTTTCCAAAAAAAAATTATTCTCTGTGCAAGCAAGAAATGTAATTTTTAGCACGTCTTCGTTATTCGGTGCTCCCATACGTATTCAAAAAATTAAAAATAATGAAAAAATGTTTTTCAAGTGCTTGCAATTCTAGAGGAACAAATTCTCGTAAATCTCTTCTTTATCGAAGTCTTTGGAAAATGCTCTGAACTCAATGAGTCTCACCTGAGCGTCAGCTTTATCCAACTCCTTGAACTGCTCCTCCAGTTTCCTAATATACTCCTGAATATTCGATATGGTCTTCTGAGAATAATCATTTCTTTTTGATCCCTCATTCACAGACCCGAAAATCACCTCCGAAGACGTTTTCGATATGTTTGAGATACTCTCCTCATACTTATAAATTTTTTCTTCAGTGGATTCCAACTTTTTCTTCAATTCTCGATAACGCAATTTTTGCTCTGCCCCTTCGGACGGTGCTTCGGATTTCTCCGAAGTGGTTTCTAATAGCTGAGAGTCTTCGGTCAGGGTGGAGTTCAAGTCGTCGAGACTATCGTCCTCTTTGATGTCCATTGTTAATGTTTAATTACAATTTTTCATTTTTTGAGATTCTGGAAAGGGAATCAAGGGAGTGAATGCTTCGGTATGTACCATGAACCCCCAATGCAAAAATATATAAAAAAAATATATAATATAGGCCAATTTAATATGTTCTTCGAATATATGTATAAGATTTATATAAAATATATAATTTTCCGAATATATATTTTCTCGTGTGGGAAGTGATGAGCGATAGTTGTTATTTTTGGGAATAAGCAGAGAAAAGCCTTATCAAACAAAAGTTTTCATTGAGACATGAATTTACGCATTTCCAGCTGAAATATTGTTGAAATGAATAGAAAAAGAAAAATCTAAAATAAAGAATTTCATTTCGTTGAAAATTTTGATTTCTGTGGATTTCTGTTGAAATTCTATTGAAAATTCTATCAACTTTTTGCATTAATTTTTTTGTACGTGAATTAAGAACTAGCAACAACGTTGATTAAATTGTTGAAAGAAGCGACGTTTCGCAAAATATTTTAGCTTTCTCATGCTCTTGACGTAATCAATGTCTAGTTCTGTTATTATTACCAAATAAATAATCAAATCATTATGCTTGCTCATGTTTAAAAGAGTTAATATTTGTTTGCGTATTGCACGTATGGAAATTTTAATAGAAGACCTTAGCGAATTCGCTAGAAAATTCTATTGAAATTCTGTAGAAATTCTATGGGGATTCTATTAAAATTCTATTTGTTTTTTGCGCAGATTCTATTAGATATTTGATAGGAAAGAGGGAATAGATTTTGATTTTTCTGTTTGAATATTTCTCTTGAGATTTTTTCTATTAAAATTATTGGCCACGGATTTTCTAAGTTTTTTCCGCTCTATTTTGTTTTGTTTTGCATTACAGGATCCGAGGGAAAAAACTTGAAAATTTATGTCCAAATATTCTTATAGAAAAAATTCCAAGAAAATATTCATATAGAAAAATTGAAATCTATTGACTTCTTCCTGTCAAATCTCATAGAATCTGACAGAATCAGCTTAAAAAAATAGAATTTTAACAATAATTCTTTAGAATTTTAATAGAATCCCAATAGAACTTCTGAAGAATTCCAACAGAATTTTCTAGCGAATTCGTCAAGTTTTTCTACTGAATTTTTTCATACGTGTGGAGGGATTTGTATTAATTTTTTTCGTGCGTGTATTTATCGATATTAAAGAATTATTCTCCATCCAGTCTTCAAAATATGAAAAAAACCATAACTTCCTCAATAAAACCCGAAAAAGCCTCAAACATTACCTCAAACCAACGTCCCAGAGCCTAAATAAGCCTTCGTCAAGTTCTGCCATGAATACTTGACCGAACAGTCTGTGAGATCAGTATGCACTCCCTTATCTGCTGTGCATTGTGTGCCTGCATTACAGACAAAGCGAGGTTTGTTAGTTTCACCAGAACAGGGAGTGCTATTTCCCGCAGTTGCATTTTTCCCGGATGATCCAATCACAATCCTCCCCTCCCAGTAGTCATTGCCATTCATCAAGTGGGAAAAGTCATGCAGAGAAGCCTGAGTCCCTATTCCAATCACCTCCCACGAGTACTTGATTCTGCAGGGATAATTACCATCACTCCTCAAATTTCTAAACTCTCTGATCAACGTGTCTGACGTTTGAGACTCAACTCCGATTATTTCCCACGAATACTTGATTTTACACTCGTTTATTCTTCGTTTCTTTTTCTCAGAAGGGGGAACCCAGTTATTCACGTCCTCCCAGGAATATTTTCGCTCTATTTTCGATTCTGGAGGATTTTCGACAGGATTTGGGATATTATCATGAATTCCATCAGTGTCAGCAATTGAATCTTGAGGGGAGAGGGCAATTTTACGATTTGGCAAAAGGTTATCGTCATTTCTCCACTCGGTTTCTCTAGGAGAAAATAAAACTGAAGAAATTTCGGTTGATTTGTTTGAATAAGTACTTCTCAAAGTTGTCGTGCATTTCTGCAATTTTGTTCGCTTTTTTATTTTATCCGGACGATAAACCGTTTTTTTAGAGATATTCTTGGACTCTGACACGGAATTTGGAAACTGCAGATTGTTCATTTGTTTATTGTTCATTATCTTGAAATAATCGTCGATGATCGACGAATTTGTTTTCACGAACATCGACGTTTTAGTCACAGGTTTGTTCATTCCACTCACCTCCCACGAATACTTAATTTTACACTCGTTTATTGTTCGTTTCTTTTTCTCAGAAGGGGGAACCCAGTTATTCACGTCCTCCCAGGAATATTTTCGCTCTATTTTCGATTCTGGAGGATTTTCGACAGGATTTGGGATATTATCATGAATTCCATGAGTGTCAGCAATTGAATCTTGAGGGGAGAGGGCAATTTTACGATTTGGCAAAAGGTTATCGTCATTTCTCCACTCGGTTTCTCTAGGAGAAAATAAAACTGAAGAAATTTCGGTTGATTTGTTTGAATAAGTACTTCTCAAAGTTGTCGAGCATTGCTGCAATTTTGTTCGCTTTTTTATTTTGTCCGGACGATAAACCGTTTTTTTAGAGATATTCTTGGACTCTGACACGGAATTTGGAAACTGCAGATTGTTCATTTGTTTATTGTTCATTATCTTGAAATAATCGTCGATGATCGACGAATTTGTTTTCACGAACATCGACTTGTTAGACACGTGTTTGTTCATTTTAGAGGTTTTTTTATTTGGAGAGAGTGTGAGAGATTAGAAGAAGGGTGGAGTTGCCAGAACCACAAGCATCTGAAATTTTGAAGATTAAGGTGAGAGGTGCAAAGGAGTCAAGCGAATGCAGAGAAATGTGGTACAGTGATGAGTGAAGAGGGCTTTTGATTATTTATTTTACTCACAGGCGGTTTCACGAGAATTTTTGGGTCATGTTTGGAGGAGTTTGAGGTTAGACTCCTATTGTGTTGACAAAACAGCAAAAACAGACGGGACTGACCAAAACAAAGAGCGTTGGCAATAGTGCGAGTCAACTTATCGGTGAGTGGAACGCGTGCTTTGAAGTTATCGGTCGTCAGCGATGCAGGGAGTTTTGGAAACGCTAGTGTGGAGTGAGTGATTTTGCAGTCGCGTAAAGGAATTCGGGAATATGAAAAAGAATAAGTTAATTCCTTGTGTTTAAGAGAATGAATGTTTTCTCACGTATTAGTAGATGAGCATTGGAAGTGTAAAGTTGGTTAGAATACAAACATTTGAGGGAACTCATCAAATGATTATATTTCCACAGAACGACACTGTTGTCTTTGATGAAAGTGAACGGTTTTTCAGTCGCACAAAGGATTTAGGAAATATTAAAAAGAACAAATTAATTGCTTGTGGTTAAGGGAATGAATGTGTTTCACGTATTAGTAGATGAGCATTGGCAGTGTAAAGTTGATTGGAATACAAACATTTGAGGGAACTCATCAAACTATTATATTCCCATAGAACGACACTGTTGTCTCTGATGAAAGTGAACAGTTTTTCAGTCGCGCGAAGGAATTAGGAAATGTTAAAAAGAACAAATTAATTGCTTGTGGTTAAGGGAATGAATGTGTTTCACGTATTAGTAGATGAGCATTGGAAGTGTAAAGTTGGTTAGAATACAAACATTTGAGGGAACTCATCAAACTATTATATTCCCATAGAACGACGCTGTTGTCTCTGATGACAGTGAACGGTTTTTCAGTTGTGCGAAGGATTCAGGGAACATTAAAAACATTAGAAAGACCAATTGCTTGTGTTGACGAAGATGAATGTTCTTTCACGTATTGGCAGATCGTCATGGTAAGTTAATGTTGATTATAAAACGAACATTTGGAATTGCTGATGAAACCGTTATGCTGGCTCATGGTGCAGGTATTTATGCCATAAAGGGGGGGGGGGGGAAAAATGACTCAAGAAATTAATGATTTTTTTTTATACATTCCTTGATTTTTTAAAAATCATCATGCAAAATCCCAGATAGCCTAGGAGAATGGGTGAAACTCTGGAATTTTTATAAAAAATGCAGTTTATGTCATTAGGGCTGATAAACCGCGATTCTAACCTCACTTCGCTCGGTCAAATCGCGGTTTTCGGCCCCGATGACTTCTTCTTCTTCTTCTTCTTCTTCTTCTTTTGTATGGCTCTAGCTGCAGTGGCTATTCGGCCGTTATCCCTCTATGGAACATTTCAGGAATTAGGAGATAAGGCTCAATGAGATAATTTTAGTACATTTCGACACTAGGCTGTGAGGAACTTTTCTGGCGAATATGAGAATATGAATATATGAATATGAACTCGCCTTCGGCTCGTCCTGTAACCATATCAGGTAGAAAAGTTCCCACGGCCGTGCGTCGAACTAGTAGATTATGTCATTAGGCGATAAAAGTATTATCTGGCGAATGTGCCTTTATAATCCGAGCCAAAGGCGAGAATTATAATCACATTCGCCAGATAATGCTTTTATCGCCGTGTAATATACGCTATTTTATGTCGTTGGGCCCGAAAACCGCGATTTAACCGAGTGAAGCGAGGTTAAAATCGCGGTTTATCGGGCCTAGTGACGAAAAAATATTACCTGACGAATGTGACTTTATAATCAGAGCCGAAAGCGACTTTTTTCTGAGGATGTAAATAACTTTTCTGTACTGCTTCTCACGATTTCTCGTCTGGGAATTGGTATTACATACTTCCCAAACTCGAAAACTTGAAAATCACTACAGAAAAATATTGTTCCTGCGCTGTTGCGATGGGGTTTTTTTACTCGTGTGGTTGGCCAGTCCTCGCCTACGGCTCGGAGGTCAACGCCACACGAGTAAAAAACCCCATCGCAACAGGCCGGAAATAGTACATTTCAGTACATGTGGGGCAATATCGTCTTTAACGTGTGTGGGGTTTACAGCATGAGCCGAAGGCGAGTGATGTAACCACACACGTTAAGGACGAAATTTCCCAACAAGTACTGAACAAAATTTTATGTCACGAAGCCTGAAACCGGCTGGATTACACACTCGACGCTTCGCGTCTCGTGTCTAATTCAGCCGGTTTCAAGCATGAGTGGCATAAAATACTATTACATTCGTGTCAAAGTTTTCATTCCCCGGGTTGAATACGCGGGGGACAGTTATTCGCAATATACATTTTCCGGTTGTCATAACTGAAAATGGATGCATTAATGTGGTGGGATCGCATTACCTATCGCTAATCCGGTTAATAATCCATGAGACCACCGACGAATTTCATTACATTTTCAAGATTCAGTGGGTTTAGCCCAATTCATCAAATTATTCCACAGCACTGCTCCATCAGTTTGGATGTATCATTAAAGTAGATTTTTAAAAACTACAACAAATCGCCTAAAAACTCTGTGATTCGGAATCGTAATTTTTTTCCTCATTTAATTGTCGTTCAAGTTTTTATAAATGAAAATGTTGAAAATTCCCCGGGAAAAGAACTTTTTCGTTTTTCGAGAAAAAAAATTTTAAAATACTATTTTCCGCTCGATTCTTCCTCGGGAATCCGATTTTGTAGGTCATAATCTCCTCTGCCACTCAAAAGTGGAGAATCAAATTTTTTTAAATCGAAAAATCGACTTAACAAAAATCCCCAACGTATTTTTTTTCGAAATAGTTTTTTGAATATTATCTGAAATTTTTACTCCTTAATTATGAAAAAAAAAAATTATGCACTTTATGCATTTTACGTAATTTATGAAATCGAAAAACGAAAAAGTATTTTTCTAGGGGTGAGCCTTCCTTAATCCATTGACAAAATCCCGAAGGAAAAAACCAAGAATTGTTGAAGGAATAGTAATTGGCAATGGGTTTTACAATAAATTTATTCATACAAAAATACATATTCCTCAATACAAATAGACAAACACGATAGGAATTTCTAATTTCGTTAGAATCTACTCTTCCAAATATCCCTAGACAATTGGAAGCAACTGCTTGGGTTGCAGTTAGTAAATATTATTTCGACCCACTCCCATTTACACGACAGTCGGATAATATTTGTACGAGAACTTGGTGGCAAGTTCACTGACGAGTTCTCTGTAGACAATGGGATTGACATTCTGGGCAAGTTGATGAAGTAGGAACCAATCACCAAAATTCAATCCTCCAACAACAGCCTCAACTTGTGCATTTGTTAAAATACGTGTGTTAGCACGTAAAATATAAATACGTGTTTTGTAATGGGCGAAGAGGATGATTCTGTACAGGAGATTAAGGCTACCAATACAAGCGAGAAATACAAGCCAGAACCACACAAAGACAAAAGTTTTCTCATTCACAACATTAAGTGGTAGTACGCAGAGTGCATCGTGAGTCTGTTGGGAGCCTGAGGAGCCAAATGTATGGATTGTACATTTAGTTACTTTGGGAAATAGACGAGACATGGGATCGACTCTCTCAAAGGGCTTTGTTTCCATTCCAAATGCAGCAACTGCCGGTCCATAACGAGTAAATTGACCCTCCAGGAAGGCATCCAGGAGATATATCTGGGCGATCTGTAAATTTTTTTCTGTAATGATTACACAGCTGGATAAAGTTTCAACTCAGTGTGTGCAAATGAATTTCATGGGAAAGACTAGCAAATTCGCTAGAAAATTCTATTGGGTTTCTATTATTTTCGATTATTTTTGGACCTAGTCCAAATGACTTGATTTGTTCCCGTTTGGACACTTCAAAAATTTTTTTCATCTTCTTCAAATCAACTGAAGACCGAAGAGGCTAAGAAGTTTTAAATAATTGATGATTCGGTCGAAACTTCTTCTTAACATTGGATTTCTACACGGAGAGAAATTTTTTAGAAAAATTCTAGGGCTAGCACGGGAAAAGAGGCGCAAAGTGACGGCCCGGAAAAAATTCCAGTGTCGACACTAGAAATTTTATTGGGGAAAACGTGAATTTTTCCCCCCATTTCAGATCGTTGGAACTAATTAATTTAAAGAAAAAGACAAAAATGAAAAATTTTAGGTATGATTATCGAAAATTGTTTGTCGATCTGGATTCTCACGTGATTTATGGAGAATTCCTCTTCATTCAATGCTGTAACTTGTGAATTAAGGAACAAAAATATATATAATAACAATAAGAATGAATAAAATTAAATTAATCTAATTGTGAAGACGGAAATGGAAAGAAAATAAAATAAAGTAACAGTATAAATTAATCTAGCTAGTTTGCTAGTTGATAATAAATTTATAATATTTAGATTGCTGCCAGGAATCGATTCTGTGGCAAAATATTAAAGTTCCTGAAAAATTAAAAAGTTCACATAATAAAAAAAAAATATTTCAAAAAATTCACACGTTGTGAAATATTTCACAATGATGTATAATTTTTCTCGCACAGTTGGAATGAGTGATTGAAAATCTCCAAAAGTAAACAAAATATGGATTCAATTTTTTGTTTTTCTTCTCGCTTTTTTATAAAGAGGGAGATGCCCGGATTTCGCGATATCGAAAACGAGGCATTTCTTTCCGCCGCAGTCATCGCAAAACATGCTGTCACATACTCCAAATAGTTTTTTTGTTGTTGTTGAGACCAACTTTTTAACGAGAGCGGGAATATCGATTGGGACGCCAGAAAAAAGTGAAACGTCCTTCAAGTTTTAATTTTTTTCCTTCAATTACTGTGGATAAAAAGTGAATAGTCGTTTATATCAAACCAAAGTTTAAATTGGTCTCCAGTCTAGTTTTTTTCCAACTTGGAGAATACAAAATGAGGGAAAATGAAAGTAGGAAAATTGGCAAGGTTTTTTTTTCGTGGAAAATGGAGCGGAATTCAGGGGAAACTGGGGGAATGTTCTACTCACTGAAAACTTTTTTCAGAGGAGAGATTATTTTCCTAGTTCCAGTTTTGTTATAAAAATTTTCTTCTCAATACTGATAAATTGAATGATACTGGCGCTTCGTGCTGAAAGAAGAGGAACTTATTTGAAGAAAAAATTTCATGAAGAACTTGAGAAATTGGAGTTTTGATCAATAATTTACGTATCAAAGTCGTTGGATGAGTTAAAAATTCTTCTACGAACTGTTTTCTAAAATGTGTTGGGGGTCAAGGAATGTATAACAATTTATTGAGAGATTTTTTTCATTTAGTACAGACTTAAGAATATATGTGGGAAATTTTTACAAATTCTCTCGAAGCCTTGAAATTTTCCATAAAAGGATCAAAAAAGGTAGAAATCATTCTAGATACATAAGTGAATATTCTATTCATCTTGTTTCATTAATTTATAATTGAACTGCCGAAAATGATGAGACATTCTTAACAATAAATTTTCGATTAATGAATAGATGCAAAAACAATATAGGAGGTGATTAATTCAGTAGGGAAGCGGTAAACCGGGTTAAGTTGATTTTGACTATTGGCCAGTTTTTGACAAGTATCTCGGAATCTAAAAGGGATAGAAAATTTTTTGTCATGACCTTTTTATAGCCCTTAATTGGTTCTACAAAAAAGGTCATGAGAAAAATTTTGCTGATCAAAAGTCAAAATCGACTTAACCCGGTTTACCGCTTCACTACTGAATTGAAAATTTATCTACGGATAATAATATCAAATCTTAGACATGAGGGATTTACGGAGAATTTTTAAAGACATTTTTTTTCATGACCCCCATAGAGACTTCTTATGAAAAAAATTTCCTCACGACTTTTCTTATGAATTTCTTTCATAAATTTACTTACGAATTCCCTTATGCCTCTGCCCCCAGAATATTTGGAAAATGACGCATGAAAAAATTTCGTTAATTTCATCGAACACAACGAGTAATGTTTATCAATGAATTCGCAATTATTGAAAAGACGTGAAAGAATGAATCGATTGATTTCAGATTAAATTTTGATTGGAAATTCATTATAAACCACTGTGTCACGCACTCAATTCAATTCGAAAAAAAAACTAGACATAAAATCAACAGCGAAATTTATTCCGCTCTCGCCCCGTATTTTCCCGTATGTTGGCGATTGTCCAGGAGTTTTATTCCCTCCAATCATCGCAATCCCTGTTAATAGCGTTCGCTATCCTGTTGCCTCATGTAAACAACTGTTCAATTGAAAAATAAAGAATTTATCAAAAAAATCCCCGTATTTCCGCCGAATTCCCTGAATTTTCCCCTGAATAAATAAATAAATAAATAAATGAATGAATGAATGGAAAAAACCTCCACAGAATTCACATCCCAATAAAATACCCCCCCC